>NC_142809.1:48252525-48552525 GCF_049724085.1 Artemia sp. Qi Xiang Cuo | reverse complement strand
GCTAATCAAACCAAAAACTCATTAAATCTTTTAAATGGGAAACTCCAGATTATCCTCCATACAGCCCTGAAATTTTTTAATTCCAAAACGTACTTACTTAAAAAACATGCCTCGAACAAGGATCAATGGTAAGAATTGACGCGTACAAATCTATAGTACACGAATAAGATATCACTTTGTTCAGAGCAGCTGTGTGCTAAGCAAAAGCTCGTACATTACCTGATAGTTCATAGTTTAAGTTTGGTCTCTAACACAAAACAATGGTCTTTGGTGAGTCACTGATAGTTCAACAACACCAACTCTATCGTGAGTCGCTGCTACATGAAGACTAAAAATTATCTCTTTAAACAATGGAACATTGTTTCATTAATTCATACTTGTTTCAAAGTTTTATTTGTACTAGTGGACACTTCTTCATTAATGGCAAGATACATCATATTTTTGTCAGATTAAAAGACATTACGACATTTCATCCAATATTCTTTCTTCATTTTTCATGTAATTTTATTCTAAAGAAAACAATTACGATCGTTCTATTAATAGCGCTATGATTTGCTAAGTGACGATTCAAAGATTCTAATTCCCTTTGTCGGCAATAAAAAGAAATTACGACTCTGTCGATAGGTCACGACTTTCGTGTACTCTATAATCAAGCTAATATTGGACAATAGACAATGTTCTATAGGCCGTGATGAAATTTATTTAAAATACTCTGGATATTTTTTTTAAATAAAAACGATAGGGGGTTTCTATTTGTTTTGATTTCTAATTACGCTTTATGATTCTAGGATAGATTTTGATGGTAATTTTAAGATCAAGAAGAACTCAAGGGAACAAGGAAACTCAAGGGAACAATCAAGGGAACAAATGAAATTATTCTACAATTATTATTATCTCTTTGGAAGGAGTGATCCCTTTTTTCACCGAATACAATACAATATGAAAAAAGCAAAACAAAATCTGTGAGTGGTGTAGCGGCCATACCTAAAATTTGGAAACTTAGAAAGGAAAATACCTTAATACAGAGATCTCTTGAGACAGAGTGATCCCTTTTTTCAGCAGATACAATACAATATCAAAAAAGGGGAAAATAAATCTGTGAGCTAGCGACCATACCCTCCATTTGAAAACTTACAAGGTAAGTAGCTTAATATAGAGATATCTTGGGATGGGTTCATCCCTTTTTTCAACGAGTATAAAACAATATCAAAACAGAATAAAAAACAAATCAGTGAGTAATATAGCGGCGCTACCCAAAACTTGGAAACTTATTACGAAAATGGCTTAACACTGAGGCAGAGAACTAGTAAATAACTGGAACTAGTATGAGTGACCAACCTCCTACAAATTAGAAAAGCCGTTCTTCCATTGTCATGCTCATAATATGGAAGCACTATGATTACACATCAATATTATTTGTTCTCATTACTGGCAAAAGCCATAGCAACAGCAAATTGTCTACTTGTGGTATTTAGACTGTTTTTATAAGACAACCATGTCAGGGCCTTCTGACTTTAAAAGCAGCCAAAGTACTTGCTGAAACATCCAACAACTCCCCTGATCAACCGAATGACTCCGATGAAATGACAAGCAAAATGTTTGCGGCTGGCATTATGTGCCTTTGTGTCGTCATCAATTGCATATATAAGATAAAATTACAACAGCATTTACCGGCAATTATTTTCAAACTGGTTTTGATTACATTTGGATTACAATTGGAATGCACAGTATTGTGTTGTTAGATAAAGAGAATATTGATCTTGGTGATGTTGTCATGCCCTTTTTTGACAAGATTAAAGATAACTCTGGAAAGCAACTATTCTTGTATTAGGTCTGCGCCTCAACACTGGTGGCCTTGAATTTCTTCATGGCCACGACGCTTAGGATTTTCGAGGCTTCAGGCCTTATGGTACAAATATCTTACAATTTACCAAGACAGCAAATGAGGAGACGAGAAGGCTATACTGAGGTCACTCGTCCACTTATACTATCTGCATTGTTAAATGGCTTTCTTATTTTGATGGTTTTTTTCACCTACGGATTTAAAAAGTTTACAGCATGTTGTCAGAGTTAGGAATTTGGGGATTCTTGCCGTCAAAATGGCAGACATTTTTGTAGTTTCGGCCATATTATGAATTATAGTATCTTGGATATATGATATACATAGTGCAATAATATACAGAACAATAATTATCATCATAGTTGCCATAGAAAGAACTTCTACTATCATGGATAGGACTTCTGCCAAATATTAATGGAGAAGAACTTTTCTTGGAATGCTAATGATCCAAATAGAATTCCTCGTGGAGTCATCACCAAGTCCAAAGCTCCAAGCACAGACACTGGAGAACCAACTCTAAAATCAAACAGTTCGTGGTAACAAACTGTAAGTAAGGAGCGACCTGGCTCAATGGTAACAGAAATTCTAGAAAAAGATATTTTGATACAAAAATATACATCAAAACAATCAAATTTTAATGCTGATTTAAAATAAATAAGTTTCATTAAGTTTAATTGTACCCATCAAAAGTTAGGCACCTGAGAAAATTTGGCTGATTTTTGAAAAAAGGAGGAAATGCCCCCTAAAAGTTATAGAACCTTAAGGAAAATCACACCATCATATTCAGCGTATCAGAGAACCCTACTGTAGAGGTTTCCAGCTCTTATCTACGAAAATGTGGAATATTGCATTTTTTGCCAGAAGAAAGATCACGGGTGCGTGTTTATTTGTTTGTTTGTTTGTTTTTTTTCCCAGGGGTGATCGTATCGACCCAGTGGTCCTAGAATATAGTGGGAGGACTCATTGGAATGGAACTTGAAAGCTCTAGTGCCCTTTTTAAGTGACAAAAAAAATGGAGGGCAACTAGTCCCCCTCCCATGCTCTTTTTTTGCCAAAGTCACCTGATCAAAATTTTGAGATAGCCATTTTGTTCAGCATGTTCGAAAATATAATAAGTATGTCTTTTAGGATGACATAATCCCCCGAAATTCCCGGGGGGAGGGCTGAAAGTTATGAACTTTACCCAATGTTAACATATAGTATTGGTTATTTGGAAGTATACAGACGTTTTCAGGGGAGATTTTTCCTGGTAGTGGGGGGGGGTGGTTCGGGCTTTAGGGGAGAGGATATTTACAGTCAGGAAGGGTATATAGGGGAAGGGACAGTGCTATGAAGGGGACGCCGGACTTCCCAGCATTATTTAAAGCAATATCAGAAATTTAAAATAAAAAAACAACTATTTCAACTGCAATAGCAGCAACGTCGAAACTTCAAACGAACAGAAAATATTACATATATGATTGGGTTCACCCCGTAGTCAATACCTCGCTCTTTAAGCCAAAGATTTTTAGTACTTTCATAAGAGCTATTTATTCTAATTAACGTCCTTTGTTATTAAGCGGTAATTTTTAAAGAATTGGACCAAAATTCGAACTTTCACTTAAATAGCAAGGTATTGACTAGGGGGCGAATCTCCTAATAAACAAATTAAAAATATATGAATATAGAAGTTCGTTATGTACGTTAATTCGTAAGCTACGTATATTTATTACTAATAAAAACGTTCGTAAACATAATTAAACAAGTTTCGAGAAAACCATTTAACTAAATAAAAGTAAATTAATATGAAAATGTTGTTTTAATTATTCATGTACGGTGAGCCAAGATCAAAACCTGAATTTATTCAAAAACGTTCAAAAATTAAATAAAAAAAAACAAGTTTTTTAAACTGAAAGTAAGGAAAGACAATAAAACTTAAAACGAACAGAAATTATTCCGTATATGAAAGGGGCTGTCCCCTCCTCAACGCCTCGCTCTTTACGCTAAAATTTGACTCTGTCTCACAGATTTATTTTCTAAAACAATAAAAATCTTTAGCGTAAAGAACAAGGCATTGAGGAGGGGACAGCCCCTTTCATATACGGAATAATTTCTGTTTGTTTTAAGTTTTATTGTCGCTCCTTACTTTCAGTTTAAAAAACTTGTTTTTTTTATTTAATAATGACCAGGACCGAGTAGGGACATTATTTATAATATCAAAGAATACGCCCCCCTCATACCTACAAAACGGGCCTGCGACTCGCTAATTCCCCCAAATACGGCCCAGCTAGAGGAAAAGTGGGAACTAGGTACCGAAAGAGGAGCGTGAAACAACTAGGTTTTTTGCAGCTAAAAATAAGGGGACTGCAAAAACATCTTAAAATAAAATACTTTGACGCCAAGGGCCCAAGTTAAACCAATCTTTTACTTTTAAATAAGCGTCGTGGTCCAAAAATTTGTTATAAATTAGAAAGATAATCCAAAATGAGTCTAATACATGGGTGTACACCATCCGTTACATGAAATTTGCCACTACAAGCAATTCCTATATGACCCAAAATCCAAAGAATATGAAGCCAAACAAAGCGGACTATTAATTAGGCTTAAAAAGACATTGCAAAAAAAGAGATGTCCATAAAAGCAAAACGACTACTTTCCACTGGTTTTAATATCCTATCCTTAATTTCAATTACAAACGCAAACCAAGTAATCTCCCCTTGAATTGCTAATATCCTAATTAAAAGTTATTGTGTAGTAAAATTATAATGAAGGCCGCAAAGGTATCCCATCCATGAAAATTAAAATCAGGACTTTAGAGACATATAAGCAGCCTACTGGCGCTGTGCAACATCGAGAGAGGTATTTTGCATTGTGTAAACTACTAACCAAACTAAAGAAAACATTGATTTGTTAGATGCACAAAAATAATAAAATCATAACTTTCATATGCTATCTTAAAGAAACAATGATAAAATCTCCCAGCTACCGACCGATAAATAACCTATACTCATCAATCGAAACCCCATACCAAAGGCAAATGGGTATGGAAAATATAAATGAATTAATTTAATGGAAGATCTATTGATTGAAACAATAGAAGACCTCGACTACTCCTCACTGCATATCCTAACGAGATTTCCCAAGGAAACCTTGAAAGATAGGGCAAATGTAAAAACAATGGCGAATCTGTTGTATTATAGTCTTAGTATATGCATATAATCAGGATCAATTGAGTATATGAGGTTACCTGTCAACTTGACGTTTAGGATTTTCTTAGGGAAAAAACACATCGTCCAAGTACTCTCTGGTATCTGAATCCATTGTGGAAAATTTTGGCAGATAAATGATGACAGTGGTTTCACCATAATTTGCTCTTTCAGATTTCTTCCCATATTATTAAGCCAAGGGTACAATTTGCTGAGGGAAGGAAACTTCCTTAAAACCTTATAAAATAATTGCTTGAACATAACCTATGTAAACTCAATAATAAAAAATTGTATTATAAAAACTACAGTATGTGATTATCAAGACATAAAGACAATCACGCTTAATCTCTTCAAAGAACATGAAAATTTCGGATCCAGTGGTTCCTAGCTTCGACATTATAATACATGAATGAAAATTTTGTAATGAGCCAAATTTTCAATTGATCTTTAACGCTGTAAAAACCATAAAAAATCCCTTTCCATTACCCAAAAGGTGCCACAAGGTCATTTAGAATAATATGCAAAAGCTACCACATAGAGTAATCTTCCCATTCCCAACCAGTTATTGACATATTCGATGCATTCAAAAAACAGTTAATATGGTAGAGATAATGTAACTTTTGAATTAAAGCTTATAAGCGCAAATGAATTGTTGTTTGAAGAATACAAGGTACGACCCGAGGATAAACCCATATTAAAGGTAGTTGCAGATGAGCATGAAAAAAAACCGAGTGTTCCTTTGTATATATCATAAATAGATATTGTAATTTTAAGGTATTTTAGTCTGTAGTGTTAAGGGTTTTCATGTGTATACCGATCGCACCAACTGTGCTGTTGGGGTTTAAGGCTGTGAACTTGCACCTTATAAGTTTACCGATCGCGCCACTTGTAACGCCAAAGATTCTGCCAATTGTGCCAGTGAGGACTGTGCCACAGCAATGGGGAGTAAGTTAAATGGGTGACCACGCCACTCTTAATGTTAGAGAGAATATAAAATGTGTAACTACAAAAGTGTAACCCCTTTTCCTCGGGTTATCTCCAAATCAGATTCCTTAGAGAGCGCTGCCTATGGAGTACAATTGAACTAGTTATCTACTGTGGGATGAGATACAGACATATAATAAGAACAAACACAAATAGAAAAGCAATTGTTTTATTGAAACTTACATTTTAGGTGCACGACAATGTATGTAAATGACCAAAGCTTCACTTCACATAGACGAAAATAGAGGCAAAGTTAATCATTAAATTGAGTCTCCGTAATAATAATAATAATCATAATGATGACAATAATAATAATAATAATGGCAATAGAGATAATCCATAATTGACGCGAAAAACACTTTTCTTAACTATATCACACTAGTATTGATTATGCGCGCTAAGAGCTATTTCACAATTGGCCCAACTCCTGTGGAGGGGCCGCTAACTTGTCATTATGTTTACCAACTCAACTCATTATGCTAGCTGCCCATCCAAAATATTTTTTTTTTAATATTTTGATGATTGAACATTCGTTCCCTTATTATAACTTGAAACTTCCTATAAACTTTGTATCTCGTGAATTTTTATTGCCAAGCATCTTCGCAAAATTCAAAACCATCTTCCTTGTCTAGCTGAGAAGAAATTAAACAGCATGAGAGGAAATGTAAAAAAGTTGAATAATGCCATGAAAGTAACATTACACGTTCAGAAGATACAAGCAAGTATAGCAAATTACCAGAAAGACAAAGTTGAAATGATATCTAAAAAAATCTCAAAAACCGTAAAGTGCCACTTCTAAAAGTTCTAATGCGGAATTATCGGAAACCAGTTCCGAAGAGTCTGACGGCGAGTCAGACCATATGGTGGTTAAAGAAACGGGAAAGTCAAAACCGACTTAAAAAAAAAATTAAAAGGGCAAGAATTTTTGAAAATACAATACAAAAAATTTGATCTTATATCGCTAGCAAAACTTAAAAACAAAAAAAAAACACAAGAAACAGAAGAAAAAGTAACGAAACAGTCAGGTAGAACGGTTAAGAAACCGGACAGATTAAAATACCCTTCAAAATACAAAAAAAATCATTTTTAACAGTTCGGTGTCATGAAGGAATAATAATTTAGGAACTTGTGGTGTATGAATAAAAATTATACAACTACAAAAATTTAGTTGATACGGAGGCATGCGTGTCCTTATCGGAAGCTTCCCGGAGGGTGGTGGATCTCAACTCCCTTACAAGAATCAACTGTTCCTCTAAAAAACTGAACTAATCAATAAACAACCCAAAATAAACCCAGCTATTGAGATTAATGACGGATTCTATATTGTGGGAAATTTGGGTTCTGTTTCACCTACAAACAGTGTTTTATTCAGTTTGTAGGAGACACAGTTCCTATACTCCTCCATGAAAATCAGCTCATATTTCTACAAAATGACCCAGGGAAACCATCCCCAACTCAGTATTAAGTTGTGTCATCGAACTAATAACTAATAACCATCTACTAATAACCAAATATGACGTAATAAGTGACATGACGTAATATCTAAAACCTATTGTGTACTAATAACCATATATGACTTAATGAGCGACGTGACGTAAAAATTGAAAAATTAATTTTTATTTTATTTTCGTTTTTAGTTCAGAATCGCTAAAGTTATAAACTGCAAAAATATTTATGGTGTCTTAACAATAGTTTTAATCTTTTAATTTAGACTAGAAAAATACCTGAAAATTTAAAAATTAGTTTAATTTTTTGTTAGGTTCTTGATACTTGATACGGGACATAATCCGGGTTGCAGCGGTAGCTAGCAACCTAGTAAGAGGCGATCACGTCCAATGTTAAGAAATATAAAAACCCATAGTTCCTAAAAAAGGAGTCAGATCAAAACAAAAAGTACACCATTAGAAACGCCTTGTTCAAAACCCCTTTATAGGAAACTTTCTGTCCCTTGGCTTGAACAGCAAGGTAAATATATTGGCTTGAAAATCAAGAAAATTGACTTTAACCACATTATTCTCCTCAAACGGGATATTTTTTTCTCTTTTCTTTTTTCTTTTCCACAGATAGCTTGGCACTGGAACATCGTAGAGGGTTGTTCAATAGCTCATTTTAAAGGAAATTAATTAGGTTAAAAATCTATAGTAACTAAAATAAATTATTTCTAAAAGAGAATAAATTTTTCCACCAAAAACTGCATTTTTGATGTCTTTTCACACTGCAGTCTTTCAAACATAATCGTATACCAGCAGTAAGATTTGAACCCACGCCTCCGAGGAGACTTGTGGCTAACACCAGTGTCTTGGACCACTCGGCCAGGTGCCTCTTATAATTTGGGTTGCAGTAGTAGCTAGCAACCTAGTAAGAGACGATCAGTCCCATGCTAAGAAATATAAAAACCCAAAACTCCTAAAAATAGAGTAAGATCAAAACAACAGTACATCATTAGAACTACCTTGTCTGAAACCCTACTATATAAATAATGAATTTCGTCATAGCTTTATATTAGAGCTATGACGTGAATAGAAAAACACGAAATTATATTGTTGTTTCTGATGACGTCATGAAATAATATCATTGCGCCATGACGTCAATAAAATCATTACGCCGTGACGTCATAATTACTACTTAAGAACGACAAAGATGTAAATTCTCTCATTCTTGATTAGAATAATGGTTAGATCGAAGCAAGCTATACGCAATTTAAAAAAAAACAGTACTACACAAACAACAGAGATAGTATCTTGAAAAGAGAAAAGCAAAGGTATTCAACCGACCAGGCGTATCGAGAAGTAAAAATTGAGAGAGAAAAACAAAGGTATTCAACCGACCTGGCGTATCGAGAAGTAATAATTGAGAGAGCAAAGCAAAACAGCAAGATGTGTTATCACAATGATGAAGATTATAGACATGCAAAAATTGAGACAGCCAAACAAAAGTTCAAGGAGAGTTATCACAATGATGAAGATTACCGCATCAAATATAATAAAAACCAAAAGAAAAGGTATTCAACCGTCCAGGTGTATCGAGAATCCGGGTTGCAGCGGTAGCTAGCAACCTAGTAAGAGACGATCACGTCCAATGTTAAGAAATATGAAAACCCATAGATCCTAAAAAAGGAGTCAGATCAAATTCAAAAGTACACCATTAGAACCGCCTTGTCCGAAACCCCTAGATAGTAAACTTTCTGTCCCTTGGCTTAAACAGCAAGGGAAATATATTGGCTTGAAAATCAAGAAAAGTGGCGGCTACTACAACATTCTGCCTAAACGGCATATTTTTTTCTTTCTTTTCCAGAGATAGCTTGGCACTGGAACATCGTAGAGAGTTGTTCAATGGTTCATTTTAAAGAAAATTAATTGGGTTAAAAATCTATGGTAACTAAAATAAATTATTTCTAAGAGAGAATAAATTTTTCCACCAAAAACTGCATTTTTGATGTCTTTTCACACTGCAGTCTTTCAAACATAATCCTATACCAGCGGTAAGATTTGAACCCATGCCTCCGAAGAAACTGGTGGCTAACACCAGTGCCTTGGACCACTCGGCCAGGCTGCCTCTCATAATTTGGGTTGCAGCAGTAGCTAGCAACCTAGTAAGAGACGATCAGTCCAATGCTAAGAAATATAAAAACCCAAAACTCCTTAACATAGAGTCAGATCAAAGCAAAAGTACATCATTAGAGCTACTTTGTCTTAAACCCTACTAGATAAATAATGAATGTCGTCATAGGTTTATATTAGACCTATGACGTGAATAGAAAAACACGACATTATGTTGTTGTTTCTGAAGAAGTCATGAAATAATACCATTGTGCCATGACGTTTTGAAATATCCGGGTTGCAGCGGTAGCTAGCAGCCTAGTAAGAGACGATCACGTCCAATGTTAAGAAATATAAAAACCCATAGTTCCTAACAAAGGAGTCAGATCAAAACAAAAAGTACACCATTAGAACCGCCTTGTCCGAAACCTCTGTATAGGAAACTTTCTGTTACTTGGCTTGAACAACAAGGGAAATATATTGGCTTGAAAATCAAGAAAATTGACTTTAACCACGTTATTCTCCACAAACGGGATATTTTTTTCTTTTTTTCTTTTTTTTTGTATCCAGAGATAGCTTGCCACTGGAACATCGTAGAGGGTTGTTCAATAGCTCATTTTAAAGGAAATTAATTGGGTTAAAAATCTATAGTAACTAAAATAAATTATTTCTAAAAGAGATTAAATTTTTCCACCAAAAACTGCATTTTTGATGTCTTTTCACACTGCAGTCTTTCAAACATAATCGTATACAAGCGGTAAGATTTGATACCACGCCTCCGAAGAGACTGGTTGCTAACACCAGTGCCTTGGACCACTCGGCCAGGCTGCCTCTCATAAATAAATATATATGTGAATTTGGGTTGCAGCAGTAGCTAGCAACCTAGTAAGAGACGATCAGTCCAATGATAAGAAATATAAAAACCCAAAACTCCTAAAAATAGAGTCAGATCAAAACAAAAGTACATCATTAGAATCACCTTGTCTGAAACCTTACAGTAAAGAACGATTTCTCTCCCATAGTAGCTGATATGTTACATTAAAAGACGATCATTGGAATAAAAAGTTATTGCATGCATTGGACTTAGTTAGCTACTTGATCGTTTGAGGTTCGTCTCTTATTATTTCAAAGAAGAAAAAGCCGTAGGCTTTTTCCTGTTTGTAATATTTTCCTGTTTGTTATCAGGGTTACAGCGGTATCCGGGTCTCAGCGGTAGCTAGCAACCTAGTAAGAGTTCACATTAAAGGACGAGCTATAGCCCATAGTAACTGGAATCCGGGTTGCAATAGTAGCTTGTAACCTATCCGGTTTGTAACCTAGCAACTTAGTAAGATACGATTAGGCCCTACAGACAAAATGAAATAGTTACATTAAAGAACCATCATTGGAATAAAAAACTATTGCCTAAATTGGACTTAGTTAGCTACTTGATCATTTGAGGTTCGTCTCTTACTATTTCAAAGAAGAAAAAGCCGTAGGCTTTTTCCTGTTTGTAATTAGGTGTACATTCTATATTGTTACTAAGGTATCTGGTTCATTCTTTACTATTCGGGTTGCTTTTATAATGACTTATAATAAAAGAACGACCTCTTGCCTATATTAATTTATATTAAAGTTATTTTATTTGGCTAGGAGGTAGCTAATCCGGGTTGCAGCGGTAGCTAGCAACCTAGGAAGTGATCCGGGTTGAAGCGGTAGCTAGCAATCTGGGTTGCAGCGGTAGCTAGCAATCCGGGTTGCAGCGGTAGCTAGCAACCTAGTAAGAGACGATCACCTCCAATGTAAAGAAATATAAAACCCCCCAACTCCTAAAAAAGTGTCAGATCAAAACAAAAAGTACACCATTAGAGCCGCCTTGTCCGAAAACTCTATAAAGGAAGCTTACCGCCCTTTGGCTTGAATAACAAAGAAAATATATTGGCTTGAAAATCAAGCAAATTGACTTTTACCACGTTATTCTCCACAAACGGGATATTTTTTTCTTTCCGCTTGATTTTTCTTCTCAGCTAGCTGGGCACTGGAAAATCATTATTATATAAGAAGCGTCAGAACTGTAAATGTTCTCATTCATAATTACATAATGGTTTCAATCAAGCAAGCTGCACGCAAATTGAAAAAACAGTACTACACAAACAACAGAGATAGTATCTTGAAAAGAAAAAAGCAAAGGTATTCAACCGACCAGCTGTATCGAGAAGTAATCAAACAAAACAGCAAGATGTGTTATCACAATGATGAAGATTATAGACATGCAAAAATTGAGACAGCGAAACAAAAGTTCAAGGAGAGTTATCACAATGATGAAGATTACCGCATCAAATATAAGAAAAACAAAAAGTAAAGGTATTCAACCGTCCAGGTGTATCGAGAAGTAGAAATTGAGACAGCCAAACAAAAGTTCAAGGAGAGTTATCACAATGATGAAGATTACCGCATCAAATATAAGAAAAACCAAAAGCAAAGGTATTCAACCGTCCAGGTGTATCGAGAAGTAAAAATTGAGACAGCCAAACAAAAGATCAAGGAGTGTTAATGGGGTGACAAAATCTATAATGAAAAAATTAAATTCTCTGCGAGGTTGTACCGAAGAACGCATAAGGACAAAGGGAAAAATTACATTCAGAAATACAAGAAGATGGCAAAAATGCAGGCTGATCTTTGTAAATTGAGAAACATTTTACGCATGTTTTATCGGGATCACCAAAATTACAGATTAAAATTCTCTTTGAAAGAGCGGAGGCTGTTGAAAAGTCGGCTAGAAATTCTTTGGCAAAGCTTCATAGTAATATCCAAAAGAAATGTTGTCAGTTTAACGAAAAGCTTCTAAGGTATGGATTGGCAACTGCGGAACAGTTTATAGATGCAATGGAAAATGTTCGACAACACAGTGAATATACGGAGGCGTACTTCTTAGAAAATTCGTATATTAATTTTGGAAGGAGCAATTGCAGTTAATGTAGCAGCAATAAAAATATATATACAAGCATACCTATCACCAGCGAAGGAAAAGCAATGTTTTTCAATTATGGCGAAAACGAGCCTGTTAGGGTTATTAGTAAATGTGTTTGTAAGACTAATGATTTAGAACAAATTCCTGGAACACCGACTCAAGAAAAAAGCATTTCTAACTGTGTTGTAAACAGTTCGTTTAGTTCTACTGAATATTTGGCAAAAAATTCTCTGTGTAGTAGAACAAACTGTCCTGAAAAGTACGAGACAACTATTGAAAAATGCTCTAAAACTAGATCTGACAAGGAAATTATGATGGCTGAAGTCACCTATAACAATCTGAGTAAACATTCAAAACCAAAAATTGGGCAGCAGGTTACTTGGCAATGTCACCCTGATATCTGCAAGCTCTATCCGACGGATATTGAATTATGTCAAATTCTTTTTGATATCCTTGAAAATAATATAGCATTAAAATTTTCAACTGACAAAGTTACATTAAAGGACGAGCTATAGCCCATAGTAACTGGAATACGGGTTGCAATAGTAGCTTGCAACCTATTTGGGTTGAGGCAGTAGCTAGCAACCTAGTAGGAGAGGATCACACCACATAGTAAAAAATGAAATAGTCACATTGAAAGACGATCATTGGAATAAAAAATTTTACAATAAAGGACGAAGTGTAGCCCATAGTAACTGAAATTAAAAAAATAAAATGAATTTTAGTTTTCAGTTTAGAATCACTAAGGATATTATGTAAATTGCAAAAATATTTCTGTTGTCTTAGCTATAATTTCAATTTTTTAATTCAAACATGAAAAACGCCTGAAAATCAAAAAATTAATTTTGGTTTTGTTTTATAATTAAAAAAAAACGGTAGCTCATAGTAACTAAAATATTAATTAATAGTAGTAGACTAGGCTTTAGTGGCAGTATAACTCTATAAAGAGGGTACCATATTATCATACTGACTTTGCCTTTAAGATTGAAGTCATTTGTTGAATAAAGCAACTTGTCCTCTTGAAAATTAATATCGTGTTGCATCTTTCTTTGAAAATCCTTTTGATTGAATGCAATCATTGAACAATTCTTAAAAATAAATTTATATGACGCTATCGCAAATTAATTGTCTAATTTGAAAGATTTTACAATAAGGAACGAACTGAACCCATAGTAACTTAATTATTATATAGAACGATCTGTCGCCCATAGTAACTGAAATATGGTGGTTCCAGGGGTAGCTGGAGCATAATAAAAACGACATCTAGCCTAGGTTAACTTTTCATAGGCTAGTATGGGATTATGTAATTTTCATAGGTATCATGGATGAAAAGATGGATGGAATCTAGTAAAGTAATAAAAGAACAAACCGTGGCACATATAAGACTTAGTTAGTTGCCTGACGAACTTTTAGTGAGTAAAAGTTCGTCTTTTACTATTCCAAATAAGAACAGGTAACAAGTTGCAGCAGTATTATCCTGGCTTCAGCAGTACCTAGCAATCCGGGTTGCAGCAGTAGCTAGCAATCTGGGTTGCAGCGGTAGCTAGCAACCAAGTAAGAGAGTTTTTATTTTATTTTTTTCCACAGATAACTTGGCACTGGAACATCGTAGAGAGTTGTTCAATGGCTTATTTAAAAGGAAATTAATGGGGTTAAAAATCTTTTGTAATTAAAACAAATTATTTTTAAAATAGAATATTTTTTACAAAAAACTGCATATTTCATGTTAAATAGATCAATGACGTCATAATCGAAGACTGTAGCCAAGTCATCTCTTACTATTCCAATTAAGAAAAAGCCCTAGTCTTTTTCCTGTTTATAACCATCAGTATCATGGCTGTAGAGATGGCTGAAACCTAGTAAAGAGCAAACCATCCGGGTTGCAGCGGTAGCTAGCAACCTAGTAAGAAACGATTATGTCCAATGCTAAGAAAAATAAAAACCCATAGCTCCTAAAAATTACAGTAAAGAACAAACTTACAACCCATAGAAACCAAAATAAGATTATAATTTAATTTTAAAGATTGATCATTTACATAAAGGATCGATATGTTTAAAGTAAAGTTACATAAAGGCTCGATCATCGAATTGAAGCTGAAACTAAGTAAAGGACAATTATGCCTCCATATATTCACAGTGATGTACAAGATTTCCCATTACATCTGTAAACTGTTTCACAGTTGCCGGTACATACCTTGGAAGCTTTTCACTAAACATGCAACATTACTTTTGGATATGTTATACAAGGGACCATTCATTATAAATAGGGATTATGTAAGCTTCATCGGTATCATGGCTGTAGAGATGGCTGAAACCCAGTAAAGAACCAGCCAGGGCAACTATTGAAATTAGTTAGGTGCCTGATTCTCTAAAATTCGTCTCTTACTATTCGAAATAAAAAAAAACCATAGGCTTTTTACTCTTCGTGATTTTTTATCCGGGTTGCAGCGGCAGCTATAATTAAGAACGAACACAAGCCTATACTAACTGGATCCGGGATGCAGTGTTATTTTGCAACCTAGTAAGAGACGATCAAGTCCCATAATAAGATCCGTGTTGCAGCTGTAGCTAACACCCTATTAAGAGACGATCACGTCCAATGTTAAGAAATATTATCCGGGTTGCAGCGGTAGCTAGCAACCTAGTAAGAGACGATCACGTCCAATGTTAAGAAATGTAAAAACCCATAGTTCCTAAAAAAGGAGTCAGATCAAATTCAAAAGTACACCATTAGAACTGCCTTGTCCAAAACCTCTTGAAAGGAAACTTACCGCCCTTTGGCTTGAACAGCAAGGGAAATATATTGGCTTGAAAATCAAGAAAAGTTTTATCCGGGTTGCAGCGGTAGCTAGCAACCTAGTAAGAGACGATCACCTCCAATGTCAAGAAATATAAAACCCCCCAACTCCTAAAAAAAGAGTCAGATCAAAACAAAAAGTACACCATTAGAACCGCCTTGTCCGAATCCTCTATAAAGGAAACTTACCGCCCTTTGGCTTGAAGAACAAAGAAAATATATTGGCTTGAAAATCAAGAAAATTGACTTTTACCACGTTATTCTCCACAAACGGGATATTTTTTTCTTTCCGCTTTTTTTTTCTGCTCAGCTAGCTGGGCACTGGAAAATCATAGAGAGCTGTATAATAGCTCATTTTAAAGGAAATTGCAACATCTAGTCACTTTTGTATTTAAAAATAAAATACTTTTTAAAGTAGAATCAATTTTGTCAAAAAAATTGCATTTTTGATGTATTTTCATACTGCAGTCTTTTCAAAGATATTTGAATTTTGAAGCAATAAAACAGTCCATGTAATGAACTCTATAGCAATAATAGCTACTTGTCTCAATAGTAACCGAAACTCCTGGAACCAAAATTTTCTTTTTTGGCTTAATCGCTAAAATTATTATGTAAACTGCAAAAATATTTATGATGCCTAATCAGTAATAGTAATTTTTTAATTTAAACAACAAAAATACATGAAAATTCTAAAATTAGTTTTGCTTTTTGTCTCCTGGAAGAAATTTTTTTTTCATCTCAGTTCAAATTTATTATTGTATCCTGGAACCAAGCTTTTTTTGGTTTGTAACCCGTAAAGTACATATCTCCATATTATTGTCTCATAATTGCAATTATTTTAGTTTTCAGTGCAGAATCACTAAACTTATTATGTAAACTGCAAAAATATTTATGGTGTCTAACCAATAACACTAATTTTGTAATTCAAACAAGATAAATACCTGAAAATTTTAAAATTAGTTTTGTTTTATGGTAGGTTTTAGATACTCGACACGGGATTTTGTGTGCTTAATAATTTTAAACCTTGAAAAAATATGGTCTCACGCGAGTGGAAAAAAAGAAAGAATAACCAAAAACAATATCAAAATAGTTTATAATAAAGATCAAACTCTTCCCTATACTAACTTGCATAGGCAACTTCACTATAGTGAAGATTACAGTATTTATATCATAGATCATTATAAATTATAAAAGGTTCGAATGTTCGAAGATTATAGAGTTAAAAATTTTCCCACACCGGGAATCGAACCCGAGCCTCTTAAGTGAAAGTTAACTATCCTAGCCACTAGACCAAATGGGACCAGAAAGAATTATGATTTAAGAACCATATGCATATTATTATTTCACCATACCATTTATAATAAGGCCAAAACAAAATCGTCGACTTGCAATCCGGGTTGCATATAATCCGGGTTGCAGCGGTAGCTAGCAACCTAGTAAGAGACGATCACCTCCAATGTCAAGAAATATAAAACCCCCCAACTCCTAAAAAAAGAGTCAGATCAAAACAAAAAGTACACCATTAGAACCGCCTTGTCCGAATCCTCTATAAAGGAAACTTACCGCCCTTTGGCTTGAATAACAAAGAAAATATATTGGCTTGAAAATCAAGAAAATTGACTTTTACCACGTTATTCTCCACAA
This sequence comes from Artemia sp. Qi Xiang Cuo, assembly GCF_049724085.1. Classification (NCBI taxonomy): domain Eukaryota; kingdom Metazoa; phylum Arthropoda; class Branchiopoda; order Anostraca; family Artemiidae; genus Artemia; species Artemia sp. Qi Xiang Cuo. The sequence continues at coordinate 48,535,586 of NC_142809.1, read as the reverse complement.
ACGAGATATTTTTTTCTTTCCGCTTTTTTTTTCTGCTCAGCTAGCTGGGCACTGGAAAATCATAGAGAGCTGTATAATAGCTCATTTTAAAGGAAATTGCAACATCTAGTCACTTTTGTATTTAAAAATAAAATACTTTTTAAAGTAGAATCAATTTTGTCAAAAAAATTGCATTTTTGATGTATTTTCATACTGCAGTCTTTTCAAAGATATTTGAATTTTGAAGCAATAAAACAGTCCATGTAATGAACTCTATAGTAATAATAGCTACTTGTCTCAATAGTAACCGAAACTCCTGGAACCAAAATTTTCTTTTTTGGCTTAATCGCTAAAATTATTATGTAAACTGCAAAAATATTTATGATACCTAATCAGTAATAGTAATTTTTTAATTTAAACAACAAAAATACATGAAAATTCTAAAATTAGTTTTGCTTTTTGTCTCCTGGAAGAAATTTTTTTTTCATCTCAGTTCAAATTTATTATTGTATCCTGGAACCAAGCTTGTTTTGGTTTGTAACCCGTAAAGTACATATCTCCATATTATTGTCTCATCATTGCAATTATTTTAGTTTTAAGTCCAGAATCGCTAAACTTATTATGTAAAATGCAAAAATATTTATGTTGTCTAACCAATAATAATAATTTTGTAATTCAAAAAATAAAAATACCTGAAAATTTTAAAATTAGTTTTGTTTTATGCTAGGTTTTAGATACTCGACACGAGATTTTGTGTGCTTAATAATTTTAAACCTTGAAAAAATATGATCTCACGCGAGTGGAGAAAAAGAAAGAATAACCAAAAACAATATCAAAATAGAACAATCCAAATTTCTACTAATAGAAAACTTTACTACACAAAAAATAAAGCTAACATCCTGAAATATCAGAAAAGTTTATTTAAAAGAGATAAAAATGCCACCAAACGCAATAAAGCTCGAGCACGCGTAAGGATTGCTACTAAGATGTCTTGTGATCCAGGATTTAAGAAAATGAAATATGACAGAGCAAAACAGAGGTATCTTACGGATCAGGGGTATCGAGAAGGGAAAATTGAGACAGCGAAACAAAAGAGCAAGGAAAGGTATGATAACGATATAGATTACCGAAACAAACATAAGAAAAAAGTTGCTACCAGAATAATGGGTAGATACTGGGGTGACAAAAGCTATAATGAAAAAATTAAATTCTCTGCGAGGTTGTACCGAAGAACGCATAAGGACAAAGGGAAAAATTACATTCAGAAATACAAGAAGATGGCAAAAATGCAGGCTGATCTTTGTAAATTGAGAAACATTTTACGCATGTTTTATCGGGATCACGAAAAGTATTCGAAATTACAGATTAAAATTCTCTTTGAAAGAGCGGATGCTGTTGAAAAGTCGGCTAGAAATGCTTTGGCAAAGCTTCATAGCAATATCCAAAAGAAATGTTGTCAGTTTAACGAAAAGCTTCCAAGGTATGGATTGGCAACTGCGGAACAGTTTATAGATGCAATGGAAAATGTTCGACAACACAGTGAATATACGGAGGCGTACTTCTTAGAAAATTCGTATATTAATTTTGGAAGGAGCAATTGCAGTTTATGTAGCAGCAATAAAAATATATATACAAGCATACCTATCAACAGCGAAGGAAAAGCAATGTTTTTCAATTATGGCGAAAATCCGGGTTGCAGCGGTAGCTAGCAACCTAGTAAGAGACGATCACCTCCAATGTCAAGAAATATAAAACCCCCCAACTCCTAAAAAAAGAGTCAGATCAAAACAAAAAGTACACCATTAGAACCGCCTTGTCCGAATCCTCTATAAAGGAAACTTACCTCCCTTTGGCTTGAATAACAAAGAAAATATATTGGCTTGAAAATCAAGAAAATTGACTTTTACCACGTTATTCTCCACAAACGGGATATTTTTTTCTTTCCGCTTTTTCTTTCTGCTCAGCTAGCTGGGCACTGGAAAATCATAGAGAGCTGTATAATAGCTCATTTTAAAGGAAATTGCAACATCTAGTCACTTTTGTATTTAAAAATAAAATACTTTTTAAAGTAGAATCAATTTTGTCAAAAAAATTGCATTTTTGATGTATTTTCATACTGCAGTCTTTTCAAAGATATTTGAATTTTGAAGCAATAAAACAGTCCATGTAATGAACTCTATAGTAATAATAGCTACTTGTCTCAATAGTAACCGAAACTCCTGGAACCAAAATTTTCTTTTTTGGCTTAATCGCTAAAATTATTATGTAAACTGCAAAAATATTTATGATGCCTAATCAGTAATAGTAATTTTTTAATTTAAACAACAAAAATACATGAAAATTCTAAAATTAGTTTTGCTTTTTGTCTCCTGGAAGAAATTTTTTTTTCATCTCAGTTCAAATTTATTATTGTATCCTGTAACCCGTAAAGTACATATCTCCATATTATTGTCTCATAATTGCAATTATTTTAGTTTTCAGTCCAGAATCACTAAACTTATTATTTAAACTGCAAAAATATTTATGGTGTCTAACCAATAATACTAATTTTGTAATTCAAACAAGATAAATACCTGAAAATTTTAAAATTAGTTTTGTTTTATGCTAGGTTTTAGATACTCGACACGGGATTTTGTGTGCTTAATAATTTTAAATCTTGAAAAAATATGGTCTCACGCGAGTGGAAAAAAAGAAAGAATAACCAAAAACAATATCAAAATAGAACAATCCAAATTTCTACTAATAGAAAACTTTACTACACAAAAAATAAAGCTAACATCCTGAAATATAAGAAAAGTTTATTTAAAAGAGATAAAAATGCCACCAAACGCAATAAAGCTCGAGCACGCGTAAGGATTGCTACTAAGATGTCTTGTGATCCAGGATTTAAGAAAATGAAATATGACAGAGCAAAACAGAGGTATCTTACGGATCAGGGGTATCGAGAAGGGAAAATTGAGACAGCGAAACAAAAGAGCAAGGAACGGTATGATAACGATATAGATTACCGAAACAAACATAAGAAAAAAGTTGCTACCAGAATAATGGGTAGATACTGGGGTGACAAAAGCTATAATGAAAAAATTAAATTCTCTGCGAGGTTGTACCGAAGAACGCATAAGGACAAAGGGAAAAATTACATTCAGAAATACAATTATAAAAATTAGTAATTCCACAGATAGCTTGGCACTGGATTATGTAAAGGTTTGATACAGTACATGGGAATTTTACATAAGGGACCGATATATTTCATCGTAATTGGTATTTGTCAATTTGGTTTTTCATATACTGATCCATTATTATGTAAAATGCAGTAATTTTTGGGGGGTTTTAACAAAAAATTTATTTGTTAACTGAAAATTGAACAATTCCTGAAAATTTTAAATATAATAAGTTTATTTAACTGCAAATTGCAAAAATATTTATGATCTCTGAGGAATAATTTTAATTTTTTTAATTCAAACCAGAAAAATACCAAAAAACTTTTAAATTAGTTTAGTTTTTCTTTCGCTTTAAATTACTCGTTACGCCATTTTACCGGGTGTAAATCATAATATTTCCCATACCAGGAATCTCACCCATAATTTTGGGTGAGAGTCAGCTAGGTAGCTAGCAACCAAGTAAGAGACAATCACGTTCAATGTTAAGAAATATAAAAACCCATAACTCCTAAAAAGAGACTGACAAAAACAAAACGTACACCATTAGAACCGCCTTGTCCGAAATTAGGTTTTTTATATAATTATCCATTATCTGGGTTGCAGCGGTAGCTCTTGCATAACCACGTATGACGTAATAAGTGAATGAAATATTTATACATTGTTATCTTTCGACAAAAATAGTTTATTTTATTGTTGTTCTCAGTCCAGTTTCGCTCAAGTTGTTATATGAACTGCAAAAATATTTATGGTCTCTGAGAAATAATTTGAATCTCTTAATTCAAACTAGAAAAATACTTTAAAATTTTAAAATTAGTTTATATTAAAGAAAAAACTATAGTCCATAGTAACTGAAGTATTTTTTTTACAGTAAGGACCGAAGTCTATCTTATAGTAACTGATGCAACAAGGAAAAGAAGAAGAGGTATGTCATATATGCTACAAAATCTGTATGGTTTCCGATTATTTCCACCCCAATCTGGGAGGAGTGGAATCACACATTTGGGCAATTTCATGCAGTCTCACTCAGAAAGGTCATACTGTGTTAGTTCTTACCCATATGTACGAAGGCTATCTTGGAGTGAGGGAATTTGAAAATGGGATTCGCGCTCACTACTTACCTTTAAAACCGTTCTATGACAATAATACTCTACCAACTGTTTTTGGAGCCTTACCCCTCATTCGTGACGTTCTTTTGGAAGAGCAAATACAGATTGTCCATTGTCACTCTGCCTTTTCCTCCTTAGCTCATGAAGCTCTTTTAGTTGGTCGTCTTCTTCAACTGAAGGTTGTATTTACGGACCATTCTCTTTTTGGATTCGCTGATGCTTCTGCCATTGTGATGAACAAGTTTTTGGAGATTTCTCTTGCTGCATGTGATCACTGCATTTGTGTTTCTCATATCGGCAAAGAAAATATGGTTTTGAGAGCAAAGTATGAAAAATCTGAAGTGTCAGTTATACCAAACGCCTTTGATGCTTCACACTTCAAGCCAGATCCAAGTCAAAGAGATCCTTCCAAAATAACAGTGGTTGCAATTAGTCGGTTGGTCTACCGAAAAGGAATTGATCTGCTCGTCAAAGTTATTCTGATTATCTGTGAACAGTTTAAAGAGGTGCAGTTTCTAGTGGGAGGAGACGGACCTGGAATGCTTCCCTTAGCAGAAATGGTTGAAAGATATTCTCTCCACTCTAGAGTCTCCTTATTAGGCGCGTTGGATAAATATGGCGTTCAACGGGCCTTAGTCAAGGGAGATGTATTTCTCAACACTTCACTTACTGAAGCCTTTTGCATAGCCATTTTAGAAGCAGCTGCCTGTGGGCTGCACGTAGTTAGTACAAAGGTTGGAGGGATACCTGAAGTTTTGCCAGATCCTCTAATCACTCTAGTCGAACCAACTGTTGATGCTATTGTTTCTGGGCTAGGAAAGGCCATTGATCTTGAAAGACAAGGATTTCAGCGATCTTTGGATGAGTGCTACTTAAAGATTCGTAATGCTTATAGTTTGGAACGAGTTGTGGATAAGACTTGTAAGGTTTATGACAAAGTTTTGAACAAGCCTCAATACAGCATCAAAGAAATCTTTTGGAGGTATTATGACTCTGGTCCAATTGCTGGCAAAATATTCCTTCTTCCCGTAGCAGCTGCTTATATTCTTCTTCGATTTCTTGATTGGCTTCGACCCAGACAGGTTATTTTACCGGTAGAAGACAAAAATTCAGAAGCATATAAAATAAGTCTTGTTGCACCCAATAAATCTTACCAAGAATTGAATACGTCTTGACTAGTGCCTTGAAACCTCTTGTTGAAGAAAATCTATTAAATCTTTGTATGTTTTCATCTGTTGTTTTTTTCAATTAGTATTTTATTTTTGTTTTCTTTATTTAAACTTTATTTCCTTTATTTTCTTTATTTAAACTTTATTTATTTTTATTTTCTTTATTTTTTTTTGTCAACCTAAAAAAAAAAATCCAACCTCGACCATATTATTGTGTCTACGTCCGGTCTAATTAAATCCGAGGTGTTTGTTGATGAAGATAAAATCAATGATGACCATCTCCCTATTTCGTGCCTAATTGAGCCTCCTGATGTTCAAGTCCACTTTAAGGGTCCCCATTCAAAATGGTATCAAAGGCCCAATTGGAATCGGATAAACGTTGAGATGTATAATACTACTTTATGCACTCTACTCTCAACTATTAAAGTCCCGTTTCACTTGCTCCAGACTTTAATAAAGTGCCTTGATTCTAAGGAAGATCCGGGTTGCAGTGGTAGCTAGCAACCTAGTAAGAGACGATCACGTCCAATGTTAAGAAATATAAAAACCCATAGCTCCTAAAAAAAGAGTCAGATCAAAACAAAAGTACACCATTAGAACCGCCTTATCCAAAACCCCTGTATAGTAAACTTTCTGTCCCTTGGCTTGAACGGCAAGGGAAATATATTGGCTTGAAAATCAAGAAAAGTGGCAGCTACTACAACATTCTGCCTAAACGGGATATTTTTTTTCTTGTTTTCTACAGATAGCTTGGCACTGGAACATCGTAGAAAGTTGTTCAATGGCTCATTTTAAAGGAAATTAATGGGGTTAAAAATCTTTTGTAACTAAAATAAATTATTTGTAAGAGAGAATAAACTTTTCAATTAAAAACTGCATTTTTGATGCCTTTTCATACTGCAGTCTTTCAAAGATATTTGATTTTTGTGCATAAATCATAATCTTATACCAGTGGTAAGATTTGAACCTACGCATCGAAGAGACTGGTGGCTAACACCAGCGTTAGCTAGCAACCTAGTAAGAGACGATCACGTCCAATGTTAAGAAATATAAAAACCCATAGTTCCTAGCAGAGGAGTCAGATCAAAACAAAAAGTACACCATTAGAACCGCCTTGTCCGAAACCTCTACAAAGGAAACTTACCGCCCTTTGGCTTGAATAACAAAGAATATATATTGGCTTGAAAATCAAGCAAATCCACTTTTACCACGTTATTCTCCACAAACGGGATATTTTTTTTCTCTTTTCTTTTGTATCCAGAGATAGCTTGGCACTGGAACATCGTAGAGGGTTGTTCAATAGCTCATTTTAAAGGAAATTAATTGGGTTAAAAACCTTTTGTAACTAAAATAAATTATTTCTAAAAGAGAATAAATTTTTCCACCAAAAACTGCATTTTCGATGTCTTTTCACACTGCAGTCTTTCAAACATAATCGTATACCAGCGGTAAGATTTGAACCCACGCCTCCGAAGAGACTGGTGGCTAACACCAGTGCCTTGGACCACTCGGTCAGGTTGTCTTTCATAAATAAATATATATGTGAATCTGGGTTGCGGCAGTAGCAAGCAATCTAGTAAGAGACGATCAGTCCAATGCTAAGAAATATAACATAACTCCTAAAAATAGAGTCAAATCAAAACAAAAGTACATCATTAGAATTACCTTGTCTGAAACCCTACTAGATAAATATTGAATGTCGTCATAGTTTTATATTAGAGCTATGACGAGAATAGAAAAACACAAAAATATATTGTTGTTTCTGGGTGAGAGCTATCCCAACCTCTAGACCATATAGGATATATTAAAATATCCGATTAATAAAGTTTTTACAATAAAGAACGAACTCTTTCCTATACTAACTTGCATAGGCAACCGGGTTGCAGCGGTAGCTAGCAACATAGTAATTGACAATCACGTCTATTGTTAAGAAATATAAAAATCCCAAACTCCTAAATCTGGGTTATCAATCCGGGTTGCATCCGGATTGCTCGTCTCTTACTATTTCAAAGAAGAAAAAGCTGTAGGCTTTTTCCTGTTTGTTATCAGGGTTGCAGCTGTATTTTCCTGGCCCTATGCAATATTCAAATGAGGTCCTTAGGGATTGAACCTGGAGTCACTAACCCCTTACTCATTGTTTTTCCTTCAAGTTTAAGCTTACCATTGTACCATCGGAGACTTATAAAAAAATATCCGGGTTGCAGCGGTAGCTAGCAACCTAGTAAGAGAAGATCACGTCCAATGTTAAGAAATATAAAAACCCATAGTTCCTAACAGAGGAGTCAGATCAAATTCAAAAGTACACCATTAGAACCGCCTTGTCCAAAACCCCTGTATAGGAAACTTTCTGTCCCTTGGCTTGAAACAGCAAGAGAAATATATTGGCTTGAAAATCAAGAAAAGTGGCAGCTACTACAACTTTCTGCCTAAACGGGATATTTTATTTTTACATTAAAAGACGATCACTGAAATAACAAACCATTCCATACATTGGACTTAGTTTGCTACTTGATTGTTTGAGTTTGGTCTCTTACTATTTAAAAGAAGAAAAAGCCGTAGGCTTTTTCCTGTTTGTATTTATAGTTAAAAAACGAACTCAAGTCCAAAGAAACTGAACACTGTGGTTCATTCATATTATCTTCATTATTTTAGCTAGAATGTAAATAAACAAGTTTCTTTTTTAAATTTTAAATTGAAAAGATAGTGCTTTTAATTCAACATATTAAAAGTTCTCCCCGACGGGGAATCGAACCCCCTTCTCCCAGGTTACAAGTGGGCAAACTTACCATTAGAATATCGAAGACTTATTAAATAAAAGTTACACATAAGATATGATAATAATTTTTTAATCCGAGTTACATAAAGGCTCGATCATCGAATTTTTACATTAAAGAACGAACTTTAGTCCATAGTTTATTATATTAAAGGACGATCATTAGAAAAGCACACCATTGCATATATTGGACTGAGTTAGTTTTTCAGTTTAGAATTATAATAAAGAACGACCTCTTTCCTATACTAAATTATAATAAAGAACGGCCTCTTACCTTTACTAAATTTTATACGCCACTTAATTATAGTATAGGTTAGTAATTCAACAGATAGCATGGCACTGGAACATTGTAGAGAGTTGTTCAATGGCTCATTTTGTTATAATAAAGAACGACCTCTTACCTATACTAAATTTTATACCCCACTTAATTATAGTATAGGTTAGTAATTCAACAGATAGCATGGCACTGGAACATTGTAGAGAGTTGTTCAATGGCTCATTTTGAAGGAAATTAATGGGGTTAAAAACTTTTTGTAATTAAAATAATTATTTTTATTACATTAAGAAATTTTATATGTTCCTTAAGAAATCATCATAAGTAAAAATTTTCCATACAGAAATTGAGGGGGGATATTTTCTCAAATTAAACGAGAAAACAGGAGATGCTACAGATAACTTAACATTGTGGCAAGGCAGGGACATATCCCCTTGCATATCTACCTAATAAGGTATGACAGTTCTATTATGGAATAAACAACTGGACAAACTACGATTTTTACACTAGTATAGAGGAACGAAAAATATACAAACATTCTATAAAATAATCATACAGGTAGTCCCAATATACCCTATTGACATTTTCGCACACGTGCAACTGTAATACTATCAGAAATAGCAATCGAGTCAGATTACAAGTATTATATTGCTAGAAAACTTTGAAAGTCAACAAAACAACTTGTTTCCCTCTAGAATAGAAAATGCAATTCTGCAAAATTCCCCTGTGGTAAATTACGCAGCTTTGGTATAGTTATGTTATTTAAGTGTTATAAAATTAAGGAACAATGACACGAAGAAGACACAATTTGACGCGTTCCTGAATAATTTTAAAAAATATTGAAGACATCAGAATTTTCCAAGCAATGGTTCACAAGAAGCGGCTATTTTCCTAGGAACTATCTGAGCATGTCAAATCACTAATTATATAAAGGTAAGGGCAATCAGGAGCATTGGGGGAAGGGACACCCCCTAATGCTGTCAGCAAGTCAATAAAAAAATTGAGTCGCTTTGCGCCCGCATTTTACTGAATCATTTTTTTTTTTAATTAGGTAAATTGACTAATGGAAATATATGACTTAAATCAGTCTCTGTCATTATAAGAACGAAAAATGAAGTAATTTTAATGGCACTATCACCCAAATCAGTCGACAAAAATAACCAGTCATCCTGTAAAATCCATTGTTCTCCCCCCAAAAAATTTTGGCTAGTAACACTTCTGCGGGCAATACCTCCAAAATTATAAAAAAATTGAAAGACTATGGTGGTTTAGGAAAAACTTTGGAATCTTTCAACCTTGCCATGGAAAATCATTTTATGTAAGGTATAAGGATTTAAGCCAGGCACACATGTAAGAGGGGTGGTACTTGGGAGCTGTGGTACTCAAAAATCTTGATATATATCTTTTTTTTCTTTGGTGCTTATATGTTATAGCACCCATGTTAAGTTCTTCATCCACTGACGCATTTTAGAACTGGTTTCTTTGTTATTTTTTTTCAGCTTAGAGTCAGACAAACAGAAACAAGTGACAGAATAGAGTGGAAATATATAATTTGGACTATATATTTACACATTAGGGGGGGAGGGGGGGGGGGGGTAAAGCGTATGGACAGTATAAGGTTAGAAAATAATTTAGTATAAAGCTAGGAACTATCTAATATGCAGAATAACTTTACCGAACACATTTTGCATGCAGACCCGCTACATCCTACCCCCACCCCCTAATGTGCAAATATATAGCCCAAGTTTGTTTCTAAAGTTTATATTTACAACAAATTTTGTGAAATTTCATTAGGATTGATCAGAGAAATAGGTCCTACTTAGATAAAGAAATTAACATAGGCGCTATAACATATAAGTACCTTTTCTTTTTCCAATAATCCCCGTAGTTACATCTTATTTATCTGTCTTCAGAACCTTTTCAGAGTTCTGCACTCCAGAAATAATCCCTATTCCCGATAGAAATTCCTGCGTATGTGTGATTCTGCTTTTTTAATATTAGGCTATGACCTTCTTGGTGATTAGGAACATTTTACATGAACTGCATCCCCCTCCCTCCACCCAATTGACTAGATATTGCCCATGGTAATATGATAGAAAATGTTTGTTGGGTTTTGGTTGGTTTGCATAGCCTTGTGTGCTTATTTCTCACTGACAGTTGATTTACAAAAATTCAAAGTTGATTCCGACAGTTGTTTTTTTAGTACATCTTTGCCTTTATGGTAATATATGACTCATTTTTCAGTTTTCACTGTCATTTTCACAAATCCCCTGAGTCTCTGGGGAAAGGGAGGGGAAAGTTATGCAATTGGCCCATTGCTCAGATAAAGTAATGTTATTAAGAAATATACAGAATTTTCGGAGGACGGAGGATTGTCTGCTCAGGGATTCTCAGGGAGAGAATATACCGTTGGGAGAAGTTTCCCGGGGAAATTTTAGACGGGGGAGGGAAAGGGATTTCCTGGGATGATTTGAAAACGGTCAGCAATCAAACAAAAGAATAACAAAGTTCCTGGACTGAAAGTAAGGAGTAACATTAAAGCTTTAAACGAATAAAAATTATTCCGTATATGAGGGGGGCTACCCCTTCCTCAACCCTCGCTCTTTACGCTAAAGTCTTGGAAGCTCATTAAAAATACTTCTCATCTGAATTCAACTATTTTTGTGTTTGAGCAGTCTTTCTTATTGAGTTGTGATACAAAATCCAGCATAAATGTGACGGTTGAGAAAAGGGTAGTCCCCCTCATGTACGGCATAATTTTTGTTCTATTTTAAGTTTTAATACTACTTCTTACTTTCAGTTGGAAAAACTTGTTGTCTTCTGAAATTTAATATGAAGAAAGATATATCTATGGTTGTATTAACTTTGAAAACAAATTACGTTTGACTCAAATTCAACTGCTGCTCACCTGCAGGCAATGGTTTAGGAGATAGCTCCATGGTATTAAGAAGGTTCGAAAGTAAATTTCAGTTACTGTTGACTTAAAAGCTATTTACTAGATTCTTTCTAGCCTTAGGCGGCACAATTAGAGACAAAATAAATGTTTGGGGTTGAATTTACACCTCTTTAAAACCTTAATTAGGCACTAGATTACGGGTCTCTGGAATTTGTAATCACCTAATACAAAAGGTAAATTTTGCTATAAGATAGAAATAAGATAGACAAAAAAGAAACACACAACACTATTCGATTCTCCCATTCAATATTCATTCTAGAAATAATATTTCCTGCTGTCCCCGTAACGGAATCCCAGTCTCCACCCTCGTAATGTAGCCCTAGCCCATATACAATTTTTTGCTGGTTTTATTCTATTTTTTGGATGGGGGGGGGGATTGTGAACAAACGGTAAAGTTCTAGTGCGCCTTATAATTTAGCTAAGATGAAAATGGAAACGTTTTTTGATGCCTTTTTGATGCTCTTTTTCAACTCAATAATTGCTTCTGGGGCTAGAGAGGCCCCAAAGGTATTTCATTTTTAGGTACTTTCCCATTAAATGGGCATTTACAAGGAAACCAGTCATGAAAAACCCGTTTTTGTCGGTCTAGAAGGTCCTGAAATTCGCCTACATGACAGGTCTATACCAACTGAAATTTTGACAAAACAACGTTTATCTTAAATTTCAGTCACCAGTTTCTTTTTCTCTGGGTTTATTTCTGAAAATGCAATTTCTGTTATTTGAGTATAATTTTAAGCCATATCAATGTTTTTTTTTCAAAATTTAGGAAATGTGTTTGCATATTAAAACCTTATAAATTGGGATTCAGCAAAGTTGTGAAACCGAAAACAATTTTTTAAGCAGAAAATCTATTTTGCAAGGTTTCACTGTAATAGCACACAATTTTTAAAGGTCATCAAAGGTCAGGACCCCGTAGAGGGAGAATAAGTGGAGGCTGGTAGCCTACTGCAAAATAGCCTATTTTCCCGGAACAAACTTTAGCCTGTAGACCCATCCCTTAAAGTTTCATTTTCCTAACCTAACCCCTTTCCAATATAGCCAAAAGTAGCTAAAGTAGAATTTTACCTATGTCCCTAACCTAGCCCCTTTCCAAGATAGCCAAAAGTAACTAAAGTAGAATTTTACCCAAAATCCCTTTCCTGATCTAAAGTTATAATAAAGAACGACTTCTTGCCTATTCTAAATTATATAGGTCACTTAATTATAGTATAGGTTAGTAATTCCACAGATAGCTTGGCACTGGATTATGTAAAGGTTTGATACAGTACATGGGAATTTTACATAAGGGACCGATATATTTCATCGTAATTGGTATTTGTCAATTTGGTTTTTTCATATAATTATCCATTATTATGTAAAATGCAGTAATTTTTGGGGGGTTTTAACAAAAAAATTATTTGTTAACTGAAAATTGAACAATTCCTGAAAATTTTAAATATAATAAGTTTATTTAACTGCAAATTGCAAAAATATTTATGATCTCTGAGGAATAATTTTAATTTTTTTAATTCAAACCAGAAAAATACCAAAAAACTTTTAAATTAGTTTAGTTTTTCTATCGCTTTAAATTACTCGTTACGCCATTTTACCGGGTGTAAATCATAATATTTCCCATACCAGGAATCTCACCCATAATTTTGGGTGAGAGTCAGCTAGGTAGCTAGCAACCAAGTAAGAGACAATCACGTTCAATGTTAAGAAATATAAAAACCCATAACTCCTAAAAAGAGACTGACAAAAACAAAACGTACACCATTAGAACCGCCTTGTCCGAAATTAGGTTTTTTATATAATTATCCATTATCTGGGTTGCAGCGGTAGCTCTTGCATAACCACGTATGACGTAATAAGTGAATGAAATATTTATACATTGTTATCTTTCGACAAAAATAGTTTATTTTATTGTTGTTCTCAGTCCAGTTTCGCTAAAGTTGTTATATGAACTGCAAAAATATTTATGGTCTCTGAGAAATAATTTGAATCTCTTAATTCAAACTAGAAAAATACTTTAAAATTTTAAAATTAGTTTATATTAAAGAAAAAACTATAGTCCATAGTAACTGAAGTATTTTTTTTACAGTAAGGACCGAAGTCTATCTTATAGTAACTGATGCAACAAGGAAAAGAAGAAGAGGTATGTCATATATGCTACAAAATCTGTATGGTTTCCGATTATTTCCACCCCAATCTGGGAGGAGTGGAATCACACATTTGGGCAATTTCATGCAGTCTCACTCAGAAAGGTCATACTGTGTTAGTTCTTACCCATATGTACGAAGGCTATCTTGGAGTGAGGGAATTTGAAAATGGGATTCGCGCTCACTACTTACCTTTAAAACCGTTCTATGACAATAATACTCTACCAACTGTTTTTGGAGCCTTACCCCTCATTCGTGACGTTCTTTTGGAAGAGCAAATACAGATTGTCCATTGTCACTCTGCCTTTTCCTCCTTAGCTCATGAAGCTCTTTTAGTTGGTCGTCTTCTTCAACTGAAGGTTGTATTTACGGACCATTCTCTTTTTGGATTCGCTGATGCTTCTGCCATTGTGATGAACAAGTTTTTGGAGATTTCTCTTGCTGCATGTGATCACTGCATTTGTGTTTCTCATATCGGCAAAGAAAATATGGTTTTGAGAGCAAAGTATGAAAAATCTGAAGTGTCAGTTATACCAAACGCCTTTGATGCTTCACACTTCAAGCCAGATCCAAGTCAAAGAGATCCTTCCAAAATAACAGTGGTTGCAATTAGTCGGTTGGTCTACCGAAAAGGAATTGATCTGCTCGTCAAAGTTATTCTGATTATCTGTGAACAGTTTAAAGAGGTGCAGTTTCTAGTGGGAGGAGACGGACCTGGAATGCTTCCCTTAGCAGAAATGGTTGAAAGATATTCTCTCCACTCTAGAGTCTCCTTATTAGGCGCGTTGGATAAATCTGGCGTTCAACGGGCCTTAGTCAAGGGAGATGTATTTCTCAACACTTCACTTACTGAAGCCTTTTGCATAGCCATTTTAGAAGCAGCTGCCTGTGGGCTGCACGTAGTTAGTACAAAGGTTGGAGGGATACCTGAAGTTTTGCCAGATCCTCTAATCACTCTAGTCGAACCAACTGTTGATGCTATTGTTTCTGGGCTAGGAAAGGCCATTGATCTTGAAAGACAAGGATTTCAGCGATCTTTGGATGAGTGCTACTTAAAGATTCGTAATGCTTATAGTTTGGAACGAGTTGTGGATAAGACTTGTAAGGTTTATGACAAAGTTTTGAACAAGCCTCAATACAGCATCAAAGAAATCTTTTGGAGGTATTATGACTCTGGTCCAATTGCTGGCAAAATATTCCTTCTTCCCGTAGCAGCTGCTTATATTCTTCTTCGATTTCTTGATTGGCTTCGACCCAGACAGGTTATTTTACCGGTAGAAGACAAAAATTCAGAAGCATATAAAATAAGTCTTGTTGCACCCAATAAATCTTACCAAGAATTGAATACGTCTTGACTAGTGACTTGAAACCTCTTGTTGAAGAAAATCTATTAAATCTTTGTATGTTTTCATCTGTTGTTTTTTTCAATTAGTATTTTATTTTTGTTTTCTTTATTTAAACTTTATTTCCTTTATTTTCTTTATTTAAACTTTATTTATTTTTATTTTCTTTATTTTTTTTTGTCAACCTAAAAAAAAAAAATCCAACCTCGACCATATTATTGTGTCTACGTCCGGTCTAATTAAATCCGAGGTGTTTGTTGATGAAGATAAAATCAATGATGACCATCTCCCTATTTCGTGCCTAATTGAGCCTCCTGATGTTCAAGTCCACTTTAAGGGTCCCCATTCAAAATGGTATCAAAGGCCCAATTGGAATCGGATAAACGTTGAGATGTATAATACTACTTTATGCACTCTACTCTCAACTATTAAAGTCCCGTTTCACTTGCTCCAGACTTTAATAAAGTGCCTTGATTCTAAGGAAGATCCGGGTTGCAGTGGTAGCTAGCAACCTAGTAAGAGACGATCACGTCCAATGTTAAGAAATATAAAAACCCATATCTCCTAAAAAAAGAGTCAGATCAAAACAAAAGTACACCATTAGAACCGCCTTATCCAAAACCCCTGTATAGTAAACTTTCTGTCCCTTGGCTTGAACAGCAAGAGAAATATATAGGCTTGAAAATCAAGAAAAGTGGCAGCTACTACAACATTCTGCCTAAACGGGATATTTTTTTTCTTGTTTTCCAGAGATAGCTTGGCACTGGAACATCGTAGAAAGTTGTTCAATGGCTCATTTTAAAGGAAATTAATTGGGTTAAAAATCTTTTGTAACTAAAATAAATTATTTCTAAGAGAGAATAAACTTTTCAATTAAAAACTGCATTTTTGATGACTTTTCATACTGCAGTCTTTCAAAGATATTTGATTTTTGTGCATAAATCATAATCTTATACCAGTGGTAAGATTTGAACCTACGCATCGAAGAGACTGGTGGCTAACACCAGCGTTAGCTAGCAACCTAGTAAGAGACGATCACGTCCAATGTTAAGAAATATAAAAACCCATAGTTCCTAGCAGAGGAGTCAGATCAAAACAAAAAGTACACCATTAGAACCGCCTTGTCCGAAACCTCTACAAAGGAAACTTACCGCCCTTTGGCTTGAATAACAAAGAAAATATATTGGCTTGAAAATCAAGCAAATCCACTTTTACCACGTTATTCTCCACAAACGGGATATTTTTTCTCTTTTCTTTTGTATCCAGAGATAGCTTGGCACTGGAACATCGTAGAGGGTTGTTCAATAGCTCATTTTAAAGGAAATTAATTGGGTTAAAAACCTTTTGTAACTAAAATAAATTATTTCTAAAAGAGAATAAATTTTTCCACCAAAAACTGCATTTTCGATGTCTTTTCACACTGCAGTCTTTCAAACATAATCGTATACCAGCGGTAAGATTTGAACCCACGCCTCCGAAGAGACTGGTGGCTAACACCAGTGCCTTGGACCACTCGGTCAGGTTGTCTTTCATAAATAAATATATATGTGAATCTGGGTTGCGGCAGTAGCTAGCAATCTAGTAAGAGACGATCAGTCCAATGCTAAGAAATATAACAAAACTCCTAAAAATAGAGTCAAATCAAAACAAAAGTACATCATTAGAATTACCTTGTCTGAAACCCTACTAGATAAATATTGAATGTCGTCATAGTTTTATATTAGAGCTATGACGAGAATAGAAAAACACAAAAATATATTGTTGTTTCTGGGTGAGAGCTATCCCAACCTCTAGACCATATAGGATATATTAAAATATCCGATTAATAAAGTTTTTACAATAAAGAACGAACTCTTTCCTATACTAACTTGCATAGGCAACCGGGGTGCAGCGGTAGCTAGCAACATAGTAATTGACAATCACGTCTATTGTTAAGAAATATAAAAATCCCAAACTCCTAAATCTGGGTTATCAATCCGGGTTGCATCCGGATTGCTCGTCTCTTACTATTTCAAAGAAGAAAAAGCTGTAGGCTTTTTCCTGTTTGTTATCAGGGTTGCAGCTGTATTTTCCTGGCCCTATGCAATATTCAAATGAGGTCCTTAGGGATTGAACCTGGAGTCACTAACCCCTTACTCATTGTTTTTCCTTCAAGTTTAAGCTGACCATTGTACCATCGGAGACTTATAAAAAAATATCCGGGTTGCAGCGGTAGCTAGCAACCTAGTAAGAGAAGATCACGTCCAATGTTAAGAAATATAAAAACCCATAGTTCCTAACAGAGGAGTCAGATCAAATTCAAAAGTACACCATTAGAACCGCCTTGTCCAAAACCCCTGTATAGGAAACTTTCTGTCCCTTGGCTTGAAACAGCAAGAGAAATATATTGGCTTGAAAATCAAGAAAAGTGGCAGCTACTACAACTTTCTGCCTAAACGGGATATTTTATTATTACATTAAAAGACGATCACTGAAATAACAAACCATTCCATACATTGGACTTAGTTTGCTACTTAATTGTTTGAGTTTGGTCTCTTACTATTTAAAAGAAGAAAAAGCCGTAAGCTTTTTCCTGTTTGTATTTATAGTTAAAAAACGAACTCAAGCCCAAAGAAACTGAACACTGTGATTCATTCATATTATCTTCATTATTTTAGCTAGAATGTAAATAAACAAGTTTCTTTTTTAAATTTTAAATTGAAAAGATAGTGCTTTTAATTCAACATATTAAAAGTTCTCCCCGACGGGGAATCGAACCCCCTTCTCCCAGGTAAAAAGTGGGCATACTGACCATTAGAATATCGAAGACTTATTAAATAAAAGTTACACATAAGATATGATAATAATTTTTTAATCCGAGTTACATAAAGGCTCGATCATCGAATTTTTACATTAAAGAACGAACTTTAGTCCATAGTTTATTATATTAATTACATTAAAGGACGAACTATAGCCCATAGTAATTGGAATCCGGGCTGCAGTGGTAGTTACAATTAAGATATCCGGGTTGCAGCGGTAGCTAGCAAACTAGTAAGAGACGATCACGTCCAATGTTAAGAAATATAAAAACCCATAGTTCCTAAAAAAAGAAGTCAGATCAAAACAAAAAGTACACCATTAGAACCGCCTTGTCCGAAACCCCTGTATACGAAACTTTCTGTCCCTTGGCTTGAACAGAAAGGGAAATAAATTGGCTTGAAAATCAAGAAAAGTGGCAGCTACTACAACATTCTTCCTAAACGGGATATTTTTTTCTTTTTTTCTTTTTTTCTTTTTTTCCAGAGATAGCTTGGCACTGGAACATCGTAGAGGGTTGTTCAATAGCTCATTTTTAAAGGAAATTAATTGGGTTAAAAACGTTTTGTAACTAAAATAAATTATTTCTAAAAGAGATTAAATTTTTTCACCAAAAACTGCATTTTCGATGTCTTTTCACACTGCAGTCTTTCAAACATAATCGTATACCAGCGGTAAGATTTGAACCCACGCCTCCGAAGAGACTGGTGGCTAACACCAGTGCCTTGGACCACTCGGCCAGGTTTCCTCTCATAAATAATATATATGTGAATCCGGGTTGCAGCAGTAGCTAGCAATCTAGTAAGAGACGATCATCCGGGTTGCAGCGGTAGCTAGCAACCTAGTAAGAGACGATCACCTCCAATGTTAAGAAATATAAAACCCCCCCACTCCTAAGAAAAGAGTCAGATCAAAACAAAAAGTACACCATTAGAACCGCCTTGTCCGAATCCTCTATAAAGGAAACTTACTGCCCTTTGGCTTGAATAACAAAGACAATATATTGGCTTGAAAATCAAGAAAATTGACTTTTACCACGTTATTCTCCCCAAACGGGATATTTTTTTCTTTCTTTTCCACAGATAGCTTGGCACTGGAACATCGTAGAGAGTTGTTCAATGGCTCATTTTAAAGCAATGGCGCTATTTGTACTTAATTTTTTTTATTAATTTATAATTAAGAACGACCTGTTACCTATATTAATTTATATTCTTTATAAATTATATAAATGGATATTCTTATTAGCTTGTGTAAATTGCAAAAATATCCATGGTATCCGAGCAATACTTTGAATATTTCAATACAAGCTAGAAAAATACCTTAAAATGTTAAAATTAGTTTTATTTTTGGTTAGGTTCTAACTACCCGATGTGGGATTGACTATGTAGTTTAAGACCAAAAAATTCCATTTTTTAATATATCTTATTTTACAGTTTATAATCGCTAAAGTTATTTTATGATATCTGAGCAATAATTTTAATCTTTTCATTCAAACTAACAAAATACCTGAAAATTAAAAAATTAGTTTTACTTTTTGTTAGGTTATGGATATTTGATACGAGTCATAAGAAGTGTTATGACTTCATAATAAAGTATTATGACGAGTCATAAGAATACAATAAAGAACGACACCTTGTCCATGTTAACTAAAACATAAATAGGGATTATGTAATTTCCAATAGTATCATGGCTGTAGAGATGGCTGAAACCTAGTCTGGGTTGCAGCGGTAGCTAGCAACCTAGTAAGAGACGATCACCTCCAATGTTAAGAAATATAAAAACCCGTAGCTCCTAAAAAAAGAGTCAGATCAAAACAAAAAGTACACCATTAGAACCGCCTTGTCCAAATCCTCCATAAAGGAAACTTACCGCCCTTTGGCTTGAATAACAAAGAAAATATATTGGCTTGAAAATCAAGAAAATAGACTTTTACCACGTTATTGTCCCCAAACGGGATATTTTTTTTCTTTCTTTTCCACAGATTGCTTGGCACTGGAACATCGTAGAGAGTTGTTCAATGGCTCATTTTAAAGGAAATCTCTAGATCTAGCGCTATGTGTACTTAATTTTTTTTTTTTAATTAATTTTTTTTTACGAAAAACTTAATTTTTTATATAAAATATTAATCAATGACGTCATAGTCTTTGGATGTAGTTAGTACATAAAGTCTGGATCATCGAATTAAAGCTGAAACTAAGTAAAGAACAATTATGCCTACATATATTCACAGTGATGTATAAAATTTCCCATTACATCTGTAAACTGTTCCACAGTTGTACACTAAAGAACGATCTCTCTCCCATAGTAACTGATGTGTTACATTAAAAGACGATCATTGGATTAAAAAGTAATTGCATGCATTGGACTTAGTTAGCTGCTTGATCGTTTGAGGTTCGTCTCTTACTATTTCAAAGAAGAAAAAGCCGGAGGCTTTTTCCTGTTTGTATCCGGGTTGCAGCGGTAGCTAGCAACCTAGTAAGAGACGATCACGTCCAATGTTAAGAAATATAAAAACCCATAGTTCCTAACAAAGGAGTCAGATCATAGAATAAGGACCGAAGTCTATCTCATAGTAACTGTTGCAGCAGGGAATTATAATAAAGAACGAACTCTTTCCTATACTAAATAAGCCTATACTGGTTAATGGTATAGTAATGATATGATTTTACTGATACCTAATTTACAAAATAAAGAAAATAATCCCGGGTGGCTTTGAACCACCAACCTTTGGCTTAAAGGCCGATCGCGCTTGCCACTTGTACTACGACGTCATTAATTAAATTTTTAAAATTAAAAATATGATACACAAGATACTTTTATCAATTGTCTTTTCATATCCAGGTTGCAGCGGTAGCTAGAAGCCTAGTAAGAGACGATCACGTCCAATGTTAAGAAATATAAAAACCCCTAACTCCTAAGAAAAAGAGTCATATCAAAACAAAATGTACACCATTAGAACCGCCTTGTCCAAAACCCCTATAAAGGAAACTTACCACCCTTTGGCTTGAGCAACAAAGAAAATATATTGGCTTGAAAATCAACAAAATTGACTTTAACCACGTTATTCTCCACAAACGGGATATTTTTTTCTTACTTCTTCTTCTTCTTCTTTTCCACAGATAGCTTGGCACTGAAACATCGTATAGAGTTGTTCAATGGCTCATTTTAAAGGAAATCTCTAGATCTAGTGTTATTTGTACTTGATTTTTTTTTAAATTTTTACAGTAAAGAAAAAACTTCCAGCCTATAGTAACTAATCGGGTTGCAGCGGTAGCTAGCAACCTAGTAAGAGACGATCACGTCCAATGTTAAGAAATATAAAAACCCATAGTTCCTAACACAGGAGTCAGATCAAAACAAAAAGTACACCATTAGAACCGCCTTGTCCAAGACCCCTGTATAGGAAACTTTCTGTCCCTTGGCTTGAACAGCAAGGGAAATATATTGGCTTGAAAATCAAGAAAAATGGCAGCTACTACAACATTCTGCCAAAACGGGATATTTTTTTCTTTTTTTTTCTTTTTTCTTCTTTTCCAGATAGCTTGGCACTGGAACATCGTAGAGAGTTGTTCAATAGCTCATTTTAAAGGAAATTAATTAAGTTAAAAATCTATAGTAACTAAAATAAATTATTTCTAAAAGAGAATAAATTTTTCCACCAAAATCTGCATTTTTGATGTCTTTTCTCACTGCAGTATTTCAAACATTATACCAGCGGTAAGATTTGAACCCACGCCTCCGAAGAGACTGGTGGCTAACACCAGTGTCTTGAACCACTCGGCCAGGCTGCCTCTCATAAATAATATATATGTGAATCTGGGTTGCAGCAGTAGCTAGCAGCCTAGTAAGAGACGATCAGTCCCATGCTAAGAAATATAAAAACCCAAAACTCCTGAAAATAGAGTCAGATCAAAACAAAAGTACATCATTAGAATTACCTTGTCTGAAACCCTACTAGATAAATAATGAATGTCGCCATAGCTTTATATTAGAGCTATGACTTTAATAGAAAAACACGAAATTATGTTGTGGTTTCTGAAGACGTCATGAAATATTATCATTGCGCCATGACGTCATCATGAAATAAAATCATTACGTCGTGACGTCATAATTACTATATAAGAAGCGTCAGAACTGTAAATTTTCTTATTCATAATTAGATAATGATTAGATCAAAGCAAGCTGCACGCAAGTTAAAAAAACAGTACTACACAAACAACAGAGATAGTATCTTGAAAAGAAAAAAGCAAAGGTATTCAACCGACCACGCGTATCGAGATGCAAAAATTGATAGTGACAAACAGCGTTATTATAATGATGTAGTTTATAGACATGCGAAAATTGAGACAGCCAAACAAAAGATCAAGGAACGGTATGATAATGATGAAGATTACGAAATCAAATATAAGAAAAAAGAAAAGCAAAGGTATTCAACCGTCCAGGTGTATCGACAAGTAAAAATTGAGACAGCCAAACAAAAGATCAAGGAGCGTTATCAAAATGATGAAGATTACAGAGAAGCAGGAATTGAGCAGGCTAGACAAAAGATCAAGGAGCGTTATCACAATGATAAACTTTATAGAGAAGCAACAATTGAGCAGGCTAGACAAAAGAGCAGGGAACGGTATGATAATGATGAAGATTACCGAAACAAACATAAGAAAAAGTTGCTACCAGAATAATGGGTAGATACTGGGGTGACAAAAGCTATAATGAAAAAATTATATTCTCTGCGAGGTTGTACCGAAGAACGCATAAGGACAAAGGGAAAAATTACATTCAGAAATACGAGAAGATGGCAAAAGAGCAGGCTGATCTTCGTAAATTGAGAAACATTTTACGCATGTTTTACCAGGATCACGAAAAGTATTCAAAATTACAGATTAAAATTCTCTTTGAAAGAGCAGATGCTGTTGAAAAGTCGGCTAGAAATGCTTTGGCAAAGCTTCATAGTAATACCCAAAAGAAATGTTGTCAGTTTAATGAAAAGCTTCCAAGGTATGGATTGGCAACTGCGGAACAGTTTATAGATGCAATCGAAAATGTTCGACAATACAGTGAATATACGGAGGCGTACTTCTTTGAAAATTCGTATATTAATTTTGGAAGGAGCAATTGCAGTTTATGTAGCAGCAATAAAAATATATATACAAGCATACCTATCAACAGCGAAGGAAAAGCAATGTTTTTCAATTATGGTGAAAACGAGCCTGTTAGGGTTATTAGTATATGCGTTTGTAAGACTAATGATTTAGAACAAATTCCTGGAACACCGACTCAAGAAAAAAGCATTTCTAACTGTGTTTTAAACAGTTCTTTTAGTTCTACTGAATATTTGGCAAAAAATTCTCTGTGTAGTAGAACAAACTGTCTTGAAAATTACGAGACAACTATTGAAAAATGCTCTGAATCTAGATCTGACAAGGAAATTATGATGGCTGAAGTCACCTATAACAATCTGAGTAAACATTCAAAACCAAAAATTGGGCAGCAGGTTACTTGGCAATGTCACCCTGATATCTGTAAGCTCTATCCGACGGATATTGAATTATGTCAAATTCTTTTTGATATCCTTGAAAATAATATAGCATTAAAATTTTCAACTGACAAAGTGGTTAATTTCTACCTTGGTGGCTTGGATTATTGTGAAATCAATTACAGGGAAACAAGAAAGCCTGGGCATTCGTTATACTGTAGCCCAAATGAGGGATGTCGGAGCTATTTGCGTTCTCTAAGGTTATAATAAAGAACGACCTCTTGCCTATACTAAATTTTATACGCCACTTATTTATAGTATAGGTTAGTAATTCAACAGATAGATTGGTACTGAAACATCGTAGAGAATTGATCAATGGCTCATTTTAAAGGAAATTCATGGGGTTAAAACTTCTTCTAATTAAAATAAATCGTATTTAGTACCTTGAGAAATTTTAATTATGTTTCTTAAGAAATCATCATAAGTTAAAATTTCCTATACAAAATTTGAACTCAAGCCAACTGGGTGAGAGCTATCCCAACCTCTAGACCATATAGGACTTATTAAAATATCCGATAAATGACGTTTATGTTAAAGAACAAATTATAAACCTAGTTAGCTGTCTGATTATTTGAGGATCGTCTCTTACTATTACAAAGAAGAAAAAGCCGTAGACTTTTTCCTGTTCGTAATTTATAATCTGGGTTCAAGCGGTAGTTACAGTAAAGAACGAACCTTAGCCCATAGTAACAGAAATAAGAATATCTAGCTTGCAGTGGTATCTAGCAACCTATTAATTTATAATAAAGAACGAACTCTTGCCTATGCTAAATTTTATACGCCACTTAATAATAGTATAGGTTAGTAATTCCAGAAATAGCTTGGCACTGGAACATCGTAGAGAGTTGTTTAATGGCTCATTTTAAAGTAAATTATTTGGTTTAAAAATTATAATAAAGAACGACCTCATGCCTATACTAAATTTTATACGCCACTGTATCATAGTATTGGTTAGTAATTCCACAGATCTTCCGGGTTGCAGCGGTAGCTAGCAACCTAGTAAGAGACGATCGCGTCCAATGTTAAGAAATATAAAAACCCATAGTTCCTAAAAAAAGAGTCAGATCAAAACAAAAAGTACGCCATTAGAACCGCCTTGTCCGAAACCCCTGTATAGGAAACTTTCTGTCCCTTGGCTTGAACAGCAAGGGAAATATATTGGCTTGAAAATCAAGAAAAGTGGCAGCTACTACAAAATTCTGCCTAAACGGGATATTTTTTCTTTTTTTTTCTTTTTTTGTATCCAGAGATAGCTTGGCCCTGGATCCGGGTTGCAGCGGTAGCTAGCAACCTAGTAAGAGACGATCACGTCCAATATTAAGAAATATAAAACCCATAGTTCCTAACAGAGGAGTCAGATCAAAACAAAAAATACACCATTAGAACCGCCTTGTCCGAAACCTCTATAAAGGAAACTTACCGCCCTTTGGCTTTAATAACAAAGAAAATATATTGGCTTGAAAATCAAGCAAATTGACTTTTACCACGTTATTCTCCACAAACGGGATATTTTTTCTCTTTTCTTTCTTTTCCAGAGATAGCTTGGCACTGGAACATCGTAGAGAGTTGTTCAATAGCTCATTTTAAATGAAATTAATTGGGTTAAAAACCTTTTGTAACTAAAATAAATTATTTCTAAAAGAAAATAAATTTTTCCACCAAAAACTGCATTTTTGATGTCTTTTCACACTGCAGTATTTCAAACATTATACCAGCGGTAAGATTTGAACCCAAGCCTCCGAAGAGACTGGTGGCTAACACCAGTGCCTTGGACCACTCGGCCAGGCTGCCTCTCATAAATAATATATATGTGAATCTGGGTTGCAGCAGTAGCTAGCAACCTAGTAAGAGACGATCAGTCCAATGCTAAGAAATATAACAAAACTCCTAAAAATAGAGTCAGATCAAAACAAAAGTACATCATTAGAACTACCTTGTCTGAAACCCTACTAGATAAATAATGAATGTCGTCATAGTTTTATATTAGAGCTATGACGTGAATAGAAAAACACAATATTATGTTGTGGTTTCTGAAGACGTCATGAAATAATATCATTGCGCTATGACGTCAATAAAATCATTACGCCGTTACGTCATAATTACTATATAAGAAGCGTCAGAACTGTAAATGTTCTCATTCATAATTACATAATGGTTTCAATCAAGCAAGCTGCACGCAAGTTAAAAAAACACAGTACTACGCAAACAACAGAGATAGTATCTTGAAAAGAGAAAAGCAAAGGTATTCAACCGACCAGGCGTATCGAGAAGTAAAAATTGAGAGAGCAAAACAAAACATCAAGATGCGTTATCAAAATGATGAAGATTATAGACATGCAAAAATTGAGACAGCCAAACAAAATTTCAAGGAGAGTTATCATAATGATGAAGATTACCGCAACAAATATAAGAAAAACCAAAAGCAAAGGTATTCAACCCTCCAGGTGTATCGAGAAGTAAAAATTGAGACAGCCAAACAAAAGATCAAGAAGCGTTACTGGGGTGACAAAATCTATAATGAAAAAATTAAATTCTCTGCGAGGTTGTACCGAAGAACGCATAAGGACAAAGGGAAAATTACAATAAAGAACGACACCTAGCCCATGTTATTATAATAAAGAACAAAATTTTGCCTCTACTAAATTTTATAGGCCACTTAATTATAGTTAAGGCTATTACAGTTATATTTAAGGCCAATATATTAAAATTTTCCATTAAAAGACGACCGTTGGAAGAAAAACCCATTACATACATTTGATTTAGTTAGCTATTTAATTGCTTAAGGCTAGTCTCTTACTATTTCAAAGAAGAAAATGCCGTAGGCTTTTTCCTGTTTGTAATCAATTAGAAAGATTTATAATAAAGAACAGACTCTAGCCAATAGTAACTTAAATATTTTATATAAAGATGTGTAGTAAATAATGGGCTCAAGTCCAATGGAACAGAACCCTGTGGTTCATTCATATAATCTCCCTTATTTTAGCTAGGGGGTAACTAAATAAGTTTCTTTTCAAATTTAAAAGCATATCAACAGCGAAGGAATCCGGGTTGCAGCGGTAGCTAGCTACCTAATAAGAGACGATCACCTCCAATGTTAAAAAATATATTATAATAAAGAACGACCTCTTGCCTATACTAAATTTTATACGCCACTTAATTATAGTATAGGTTAGTAATTCCACAGATAGCTTGGCACTGGAACATCGTAGAATGTTGTTTAATGGCTCATTTTAAAGCAAATTAATGGGGTTCAAAACTTTTCCGGGTTGCAGCGTTAGCTAGCAACCTAGTAAGAGACGAACATGTCCAATGTTAAGAAATATAAGAACCCCTAACTCCTGAGAAAAGAGTCAGATCAAAACAAAAATTACACCATTAGAACCACCTTGTACAAAACCCCTATTAAGGAAACTTATCACTCTTTGGCTTGAATAACAAAGAAAATATATTGGCTTGAAAATCAAGCAAATTGACTTTTACCACGTTATTCTCTCTGTTTTTCTCTTTTCTTTTGTTTCCAGAGATAGCTTGGCACTGGAACATCGTAGAGGGTTGTTCAATAGCTCATTTTAAAGGGAATTAATTGGGTTAAAAACCTTTCGTAACTAAAATAAATTATTTCTAAAAGAGAATAAATTTTTCCACCAAAAACTGCATTTTCGATGTCTTTTCACACTGCAGTCTTTCAAACATAATCGTATACCAGCGGTAAGATTTGAACCCACGCCTCCGAAGAGACTGGTGGCTAACACCAGTGCCTTGGACTACTCGGTCAGGTTGCCTCTCATAAATAAATATATATGTGAATCTGGGTTGCGGCAGTAGCTAGCAATCTAGTAAGAGACGATCAGTCCAATCCGGGTTGCAGCGGTAGCTAGCAACCTAGTAAGAGACGATCACGTCCAATGTTAAGAAATATAAAAACCCATAGTTCCTAACAAAGGAGTAAGATCAAAACAAAAAGTACACCATTAGAACCACCTTGTCCGAAACCCCTGTATAGGAAACGTTCTGTCCCTTGGATTGAACAGCAAGGGAAATATATTGGCTTGAAAATCAAGAAAATTGACTTTAACCACGTTATTCTCCACAAACGGGATATTTTTTTCTTTTCCGGGTTGCAGCGGTAGCTAGCAACCTAGTAAGAGACGATCACGTCCAATGTTAAGAAATATAAATACCCATAGTTCCTAACAGAGGAGTCAGATCAAAACAAAAAGTACACCATTAGAACCGCCTTGTCCGAAATCTATAAAGGAAACTTACCACCCTTTGGCTTGAATAACAAAGAAAATATATTGGCTTGAAAATCAAGCAAATTGACTTTTACCACGTTATTCTCTCTGTTTTTCTCTTTTCTTTTGTTTCCAGAGATAGCTTGGCACTGGAACATCGTAGAGGGTTGTTCAATAGCTCATTTTAAAGGAAATTAATTGGGTTAAAAACCTTTCGTAACTAAAATAAATTATTTCTAAAAGAGAATAAATTTTTCCACCAAAAACTGCATTTTCGATGTCTTTTCACACTGCAGTCTTTCAAACATAATCGTATACCAGCGGTAAGATTTGAACCCACGCCTCCGAAGAGACTGGTGGCTAACACCAGTGCCTTGGACTACTCGGTCAGGTTGCCTCTCATAAATAAATATATATGTGAATCTGGGTTGCGGCAGTAGCTAGCAATCTAGTAAGAGACGATCAGTCCAATCCGGGTTGCAGCGGTAGCTAGCAACCTAGTAAGAGACGATCACGTCCAATGTTAAGAAATATAAAAACCCATAGTTCCTAACAAAGGAGTAAGATCAAAACAAAAAGTACACCATTAGAACCACCTTGTCCGAAACCCCTGTATAGGAAACGTTCTGTCCCTTGGATTGAACAGCAAGGGAAATATATTGGCTTGAAAATCAAGAAAATTGACTTTAACCACGTTATTCTCCCCAAACGGGATATTTTTTTCTCTTTTCTTTTTTTTTCTTTTCCACAGATAGCTTGGCAATGGAACATCGTAGAGGGTTGTTCAATAGCTCATTTTAAAGGAAATTAATTGGGTTAAAAATCTAAATTAACTAAAATAAATTATTTCTAAAAGAGAATAAATTTTTCCACCAAAAACTGCATTTTTTATGTCTTTTCACACTGCAGTCTTTTTACAATAAAGAACGACACTTAGCCCATGTTAACTGAAACATAAATAGGGATTATGCAATTTACATCAGTATCATGGCTGCAGAGGTGTCCGAAACCAAGTAAAGAACAAACCATTATAGTAAAGAACATTTCATGTTAAAGATTAATGATTGATGCCATAATCATAGTTTGTAGCCAGGTCGTCTCTTCCTATTCCAAAGAAGAAAAAGCCGTAGGCTTTTTCCTGTTTTTAATCATATAGTAAAGAATGATCCGGGTTGCACCGGTAGCTAGCAACCTAGTTAGAGACGATCACGTCCAATGTTAAGAAATTTAAAAACCCATAGTTCCAAAAAAAAGGAGTCAGATCATTACAATAAAGAACGAAATCTAATTACATTTTGCAATCATGAAATATAAAATATAGTAATATAAAATATTACTAAATAACCATATATGACGTAATGAGCGACGTGACGTAAACATTGAAAAAATCGATTTTTATTTTATTTTCGTTTTCAGTTCAGAATTGCTAAAGTTACAAACTGCGAAAATATTTATGGTATCTGAGCAATAGATTTAATCTTTTAATTTAGACCAGTATAATAAAGAACGACCTCTTGCCTATGCTAATTTTATAGGTCACTTAACAATAGTATAAGTTAGTAAAGGAGTGATATAGTTCATTATGGCAATGAACGAATTCTAGACCATACTAACTAATTTAATTTTGAAAAGAAGAAATTTACATAAAGGACCGATATAGTTCATCATAAATTGTATTTTTTAATTAGGTTTTTTATATAATCCAGTTTGCAGCGGTAGCTAGTAACCTAGTAAGAGACGATCACATCTAATGTTAAGAAATCTAAAACCCATAGCTCCTAAATAGTTACATTAAAGAACGACCTGAGGCCTTAGTAACTGAAGTATTAAAAGGGATCAGGGTTGCTTTACAGTAAGGACCGAAGTCTATCTCATAGTAACTAATGCAACGGGAAAAACAAAAGAGGTCTGTGGTATATGTGACGTCATAAAAGGTTAAATTTGATTCTACATTAAAATACGATCATTGGAATAACATTTCACTATCCGGGTTGCAGCGTTAGTTTATAATAAAGAACGAACTCTTACCTATACTAAATTTTATAAGCCACTTAATTATGGTAAAGGTTATCCGGGTTGCAGCGGTTGCTGGCAACCTAGTAATCCGGGTTGCAGCGGTAGCTAACAACCTAGTAAGAGTTACATTAAAAGACGATCACTGAAATAGCAAACCATTCCATACATTGGATTTAGCTACTTGATTGTTTGAGTTTCGTCTCTAACTATTTAACGGAAGAAAAAACCGCAGGCTTTTTCCTGTTTGTATTTACAGTTAAAAAACGAACTGAAGCCCAAAAAAACTGAACCCTGTGGTTAATTCATATTATGTCCATTATTTTAGCTAGGATGCAAATAAACAAGTTTCTATTTTAAATTTTAAATTTAAAGGATAGTGATTTTAATCCGGGTTGCAGCGGTAGCTAGCAACCTAGTAAGAGACGATCACGTCCAATGTTAAGAAATATAAAAACCCATAGTTCCTAAAAAAGGAGTCAGATCAAATTCAAAAGTACACCATTAGATATAATAAAGAACGACCTCTTACCTATACTAAATTTTAGAGGCCACTTAACTATAGTATAGGTTAGTAAAGTTTAAATAAATTACATAAAGGATCACAATAAAGAACGACCTCTTGCCTAAACTAAATTTTATACGCCAATTAATTATAGTATAGGTTAATAATTCAACAGATAGCTTGGCACTGGAACATCATAGAGAGTTATTCAATGGCTCATTTTAAAGGAAATTAATGGGTTTAAAAACCTTTTTTAATTAAAACAAATTATTTTTATTATTACGGTAAAGAATGATCTTTCTCCCATACTAACTGGTTTATGGTGGTTCCAGGTTTAGTTACATAAAGGACGAATATAGCTCATCCGGGTTGCAGCGGTAGCTAGCAACCTAGTAAGAGACGATCACGTCCAATATTAAGAAATATAAAACCCATAGTTCCTAAAAAAGGAGTCAGATCAAATTCAAAAGTACACCATTAGAACCGCCTTGTCCGAAACCCCTGTATAGTAAACTTTCTGTCCCTTGGCTTGAACAGCAAGGGAAATATATTGGCTTGAAAATCAAGAAAAGTGGCAGCTACTACAACATTCTGCCTAAACGGGATATTTTTTTCTTTTTTTTTCTTTTGTATCCAGAGATAGCTTGGCACTCGAACATCGTAGAGGGTTGTTCAATAGCTCATTTTAAAGGAAATTAATTGGGTTAAAAATCTATAGTAACTAAAATAAATTATTTCTAAAAGAGAATAAATTTTTCTGTAATTTTTCAGTTTGCCTTTGGCATCTTCTCAATTTTTCTGTGAGTTTGTGCGTCGGATACAATCCATTACTTCCTACCGTGCTCTTACTGCTTTCTTCATTTCTGGGCATCTGCAAAGTTTTGATATTGTGTAGGCAATTGTCGCAAGCTCACTGTCGAGTTTTTTAATGGAATCAATCCGTTTACCACCACCCATCTTTTTATTTTTTGAAAAATTGATTGTCTTTTTGTCTATCTGAGCTGAATTGTCATTTCCCATTATAGTAAAGAACGACCTCTTGTCTATGCTAAATTTTATAGGCCACTTAACTATAGTATAGGCTAGTACAGTTATATTTAATCCGGTTGCAGCGGTAGCTAGCAACCTAGTAAGAGACGATCACGTCCAATGTTAAGAAATATAAAGACCCATAGTTCCTAACAGAGAAGTCAGATCAAAACAAAAAGTACACCATTAGAACCGCCTTGTCCGAAACCTCTAGAAAGGAAACTTACCGCTCTTTGGCTTGAATAACAAAGAAAATATATTGGCTTGAAAATCAAGCAAATTGACTTTTACCACCTTATTCTCCACAAACGGGATATTTTTTTCTCTTTTCTTTTGTATCCAGAGATAGCTTGGCACTGGAACATCGTTGAGGGTTGTTCAATAGCTCATTTTAAAGGAAATTAATTGGGTTAAAAACCTTTTGTAAATAAAATAAATTATTTCTAAAAGAGAATTACAATAAAGAACGACACCTAGCCAATGTTAGCTGAAACATTAATAGGGATTCTGTAATTTCTATTTCCAGGTTGCATTGGTAGCTAGCAACCTAGTAAGAGACGATCACGTCCAATGTTAGGAAATATTTTGGGTTGCAGTGGTAGCTAGCAACCTAGTAAGAGACGATCACGTCCAATGTTAATTACATTAAAGAATGATCTGTAGTCCATAGTAATTGATTATAATAAGAGACTAACCTCAAAGAATCAGGCAGCTAACAAAGTCCAATATATGGAAGGGTTTGTTCTTCTTGTGGTATAGTAAAGAGCGAACTCAAGCCCAAAGGAACTGATTCCTGTGGCTTTTTAAAATTTTAAATTTAAGGGATATTACTTTAACTTCGGTAAATTAAAAGTTCTTCCAGAAGAGGAATCGAACCCTAATCTCCCGCGTAAAAAATGGATATGCATACAATTGTACCGTCAGAGGCTCATAAAATAGAAGTTACATATATGACATGATATAAAATTTGTTAATACAAAAAAATATAATAAAGAACGACCTCTTGCCTATGCTAAATTTTGTAGGCCCCTTAACTATAGTATAGGCCAGTACAGTTATATTTAAAGTCAATATATCAAAAATTATAATAAATATCCGGGTTGCAGCAGTAGCTAGCAACCTAGTAAGAGACGATCACGTCCAGTGTTAAGAAGTATAAAAACCCAAAACTCCTAAGAAAAGACAGTTCCAAACAAAAAGTACACCATTACTAGCAACCTAGTAAGAGACGATTACGTCCAATGTTAAGAAATATAAAAATCCATAGCTCCTAAAAAAGGAGTCAGATCAAAACAAAAAGTACACCATTAGAACCGCCTTATCCGAACCCCTGTACAGTAAACTTTCTCTCTCTTGGCTTGAACAACAAGGGAAATATATTCGCTTGAAAATGAAGAAATTATGGTAAAGAACGAATTCTAGGCCATAGTAAATAATTTAATTTTGAAAAGATATATAATAAAGATCCGGGTTGCAGCGGTAGCTAGCAACCTAGTAAGAGACGATCACGTCCAATTTTAAGAAATATAAAAACCCATAACTCCTAAAAAAAATGTCAGTTCAAGACAAAAAGTACAGCTCTAGAACCGCCATGTCTGAAACCCCTGTATAGGAAACTTTCTGTCATTTGGCTTGAACAGCAAGGGAAATATATTGGCTTGAAAATCAAGAAAATTGACTTTAGCCTTTTTTTCTTTCTTCTTTTCCACAGATAGATTGTTACTGGAACATCGTAGAGAGTTGTTCAATGGCTCATTTTAAAGGAAGTCTCTAGATCTAGTGCCATTTTTACTTATTTTTTTTAAAATAGAATCAATTTTTTACGAAAAACTTAATTTTTTATGTACAATATTGATCAATGACGTCATAGTCGTTGGATGTAGCTATAGTACATAATAACTACCCGACGTGGGATTTAATATGTATTTCCAAATCCGGGTTGCAGCGGTAGCTAGCAACCTAGTAAGAGACGATCACGTCCAACGTTATAATAAAGAACGACCTCTTGCCTATACTAAATTTTATACGCCACTTAATTGTATATAGGTTAGTAAATCCACATATAGCTTGACACTGGAACATCGTAGAGAGTTGTTCATTGGTAACATTAAAAGTTATAGTAAAGAAAGACCTCTTGCCTATACCAAATTTTATACGCCACTTAATTATAGTAAAGGTTAGTAATTCCACAGATAGCTTGGCACTGGAACATCGTAGAGTATTGTTCAATGGCTCATTTGAAAGGAAATTAACGGAGTTAAAAATTATAATAAAGAACGACCTCTTACCTATAGTAAATTTTATACGCCACTTAATTATAGTATAGGTTAGTAATTCCACGGATAGCTTGGCACTGGAACATCGTAGAGTGTTGTTCAATGGTTACATTAAAAGTTATAATAAAGAACGACCTATTGCCTATACTAAATTACAGTAAAGAACGATCTCTTGCCCATAGTAACTGATGTACGGTGGTTCCAGGAGTAGCTACATCCGGGTTGCAGTGGTAGCTAGCAACCTAGTAAGAGACGATCACGTCCAATGTTAAGAAATATAAAACCCCAAACACCTAAAAAAAGAGTCAGGTCAAAACAAAAAGTACACCATTAGAACCGCCTTGTCCGAAACCCCTTTATAGGAAACTTTCTGTCATTTGGCTTGAACAGCCTGGGAAATATATTGGCTTGAAAATTAAGAAAATTGACTTTAACCACGTTATTCTCCACAAACGACATATTTTTTTTGTTTCTTTTCCACAGATAGCTTGGAATTGGAACATCGTAGAGTTGTTCAAAAGCTCGTTTTAAAGGAAATTAATTGGGTTAAAAATCTTTAGTAATGCAGCGGAAGCTAGCAACCTAGTAAGAGACGATCACGTCCAATGTTAAGAAATATAAAAACCCGTAGCTCCTAAAAAAGGAGTAAGATCAAAATAAAAAGTACACCATTAGAACCGCCTTGTCTGAAACCCCTGTATAGGAAACTTTCTGTCATTTGGCTTGAACAGCAAGGGAAATATATTGGCTTGAAAATCAATTATAATAAAGAACGAAGTCTTGTCTATATTAACTTGCAGGGACAACTTAACTAGAGTTGAGATTACAGTATTTAAGTTATGACAAAGCAAAATGTATGAGAAAAAAACTGCAAAACTTTTTAAACTGCAAAAATATTTAGGATGTCTTAGCAACAATTTCACTCTAACTAGATAACTAGATACTTTCCTACAAATGCTTAAATAAGCTTTATTTAATCTTAATATTTAAACAACTCGATACAATATTATTATTATTAAATGCCAAAATTATTTGTAATTACCACTTTTATGGTTTCAGTTGATTTTCCAGTGAAAAAGGCTTCAAATGAGAGGAAAGAAGACACCATTTCTCATTCTGGCAATCAATTCTAATAATGAGGAAAACGGTGAGGGCCAAGAGAAAAAATAAGTAAATCAGCACATTCTGACTAATGAGGACAGACTGAAGATATTTTTACAGATGCAGAAGAAAATTTAACACAGGAGTTTCTGCCTCCTAGTAGTCTACCTGAAAATTTAATTACAGTAAAGAACGAACTTCCAGCCCATAGTGACTAAAATCAGATTATAATTTCATAATGTCAAAGATTGATCAATGATGTCATATACATAGGTTGTAGCCAGGTCGTCTCTTACTATCCCAATTCAAAAAAAGCCATAGGATTTTTCCTGTTTGTTATATTAAGGATTGATTCCGGGTTGGAACGGTAGCTAGCAACCTAGTAAGAGACGATCACTTACAATTTACATAAAAGATCGATTCTATAAATAGGATTTATTGATAGCTGAATAGCAAACAAATGAAATCGACCCCGGGTGGACTTGAACCACCAACTTTTCGGTTAACGACAGATCGTTTTAGCCATTTGCACCACGACGTCAAATATTAAAATTATAAATTGCATAAATTCAGTAAAGAACGATCTCTCGCCCATATCCAGGTTGCAGTGGTAGCTAGCAACCTAGGAATAGATGATCACGTCCAATGTTAAGAAATATAAACACCCATAACTCCTTAAAAAAAGATTCAGATCAAAACATAAAGTACACTATTAGAACCGCCTTTTCCAAAACTTCTATATAGCAAACTTACCGTCCTTTAGCTTGAATAACAAAGAAAATATATTGGCTTGAAAATCAAGAAAATTGACTTTAACCAAGTTATTCTCCACAAATGGCATCTTTTTTCTTCCTTCTTTTCCACTGATAGCTTGGCACTGGAACATTGTAGGGAGTTGTTCACTGGCTGTTTTTAAAGGAATTTAATTGGGATAAAAACCTTTTTGTAACTAAAATATCTTTAAAATAGGGTTAATTTTCCACAAAAACTGTATTTTTGACGTCTTTTCATACTGCTGTCTTTTCAAAGATATTTGATTTTTGAAGCTATCAAACAGTTCGTGGTAAAGTTGTATTTGAACTTTATATTCCATAGATAGCTTGGCACTGGAACGTCGTTCAATGGCTCACTTTAAAGAAAATTAATAACATTCAAGGACGTATCTAGAAGTTTTAATGGGTTTGAGCCCCCTTCGTCCAAAATGTTTGTTCGATTCATAATAAAGAATAAAAATGAATATAAAAAAACTGAATATAAACAAAATGTACAGAAATGAATATGAAAAAGTTTTATACGTTTTTGAAGTTTTTATTATAAAGAACGAATACTCTACCGATTGTCTACTAATAACCCTATATGACATAATAAGTGACATGGCGTAATATATAAAACCTTTTGTTTACTAATAACCATATATGAAGTAATGAGTGACGTGACGTAAAAATTGAAAAAATCAATTTTTATTTTATTTTCATTTTCAGTTCAGAATCGCTAAAGTTGAAACCTTCAAAAATATTTATGGTATCTGAGCAATAGTTTTAATCTTTTAATTTGGACTAGAAAAATACCTGAAAATTTTAAATTATTTTAATTTTTGTTAGTTTCTTGGTACTTGATACGTGACTTAAACATTCAACTAATGGTTACATAATGGTTTCAATCGAGCAAGCTACATGCAAGTTAAAAAAACAGTACTTCACAAAAAACAGTAATAACATCTTGAAAAGAGAAAAGCAAAGGTATTCAACTGACCAGGCGTATCGAGAAGTAATAATTGATAGTGACAAACAGCGTTAATATAATGATAAAGTTCATAGACATGCAAAAATTGAGACAGCCAAACAAAATAGCAAGGAACGTTACGATAATGATAAAGATTACCAAAACAAACATAAGAAAAAAGTTGCTACCAGAATAAAAGGTAGATACAGGGGTGACAAAAGCTAAAATGAAAAAATTAAAATCTCTGCGAGGTTTTACCAAAGTACGCATAAGGACAAAGTGAAAAATTACATTCAGAAGTCCAAGAAGATGGCAAAAATGCATGCTAATCGTCGTAAATTGAGAAACATTTTGCGAATATTTTACCTAGATTACGAAGAGTATTCAAAATTACAGATTAAATTTTCTTTAAAAGAGTGGATGATGTCGTAAAGTTGCCTAGAAATTCTCTGGCAAAACTTCATAGTAGTATTCAAAAAAAGGATAATGTCAGTTTAATGAAAAGCTTCGTTACATAAAGGCTCGAACATCGAATTTAAGCTGAATCCGGGTTGCAGCGGTAGCTACCAACCTAGTAAGAGACGATCACGTCCAATGTTAAGAAATATAAAAACCCATAGCTCCTAAAAAAGGAGTCAGATCAAAACAAAAAGTACACCATTAGAACCGCCTTGTCCGAAACCCCTGTATAGGAAACTTTCTGTCCCTTGGCTTGAACAGCAAGGGAAATATATTGGCTTGAAAATCAAGAAAAGTGGCAGCTACTACAACATTCTGCCTAAACGGGATATTTTTTTCTTTCTTTTTTTCTTCTTTTCTATTCCACAGATAGCTTGGCACTGGAACATCGTAGAGGTTTGTTCAATAGCTCATTTTAAAGTAAATTAATTGAGTTAAAAACGTTTTGTGGCTAAAATAAATTATTTCTAAAAGAGAATAAATTTTTCCACCAAAAACTGCATTTTTGATGTCTTCACACTGCAGTCTTTCAAACATATAATCGTATACCAGCGGTAAGATTTGAACCCACGCCTCCGAAGAGACTGGTGACTAACACCATCCGGATTGCAGCGGTAGCTAGCAACCTAGTAAGAGACGATCACGTCCAATGTTAAGAAATATAAAAACCCATAGTTCCTAACAGAGGAGTCGGATCAAAACAAAAAGTACACCATTAGAACCGCCTTGTCCGAAACCTCTATAAAGGAAACTTACCACCCTTTGGCTTGAATAACAAAGAAAATATATTGGCTTGAAAATCAAGCAAATTGACTTTTACCACGTTATTCTCCACAAACAGGATATTTTTTTCTCTTTTCTTTTGTATCCAGAGATAGCTTGTCACTGGAACATCGTAGAGGGTTGTTCAATAGCTCATTTTAAAGGAAATTAATTGGGTTAAAAACCTTTTATAACTAAAATAAATTATTTCTAAAAGAGAATAAATTTTTCCACCAAACACTGCATTTTCGATGTCTTTTCACACTGCAGTCTTTCAAACATAATCGTATACCAGCGGTAAGATTTGAACCCACGCCTCCGAAGAGACTGGTGGCTAACACCAGTGCCTTGGACCACTCGGTCAGGTTGTCTTTCATAAATAAATATATATGTGAATCTGGGTTGCGGCAGTAGCTAGCAATCTAGTAAGAGACGATCAGTCCAATGCTAAAAAATATAACAAAACTCCTAAAAATAGAGTCAAATCAAAACAAAAGTACATCATTAGAATTACCTTGTCTGAAACTCTACTAGATAAATATTGAATGTCGTCATAGTTTTATATTAGAGCTATGACGTGAATAGAAAAGCACGAAAATATATTGTTGTTTCTGAAGACGTCATGAAATAATATCATTGCGCTATGATGTCAATAATACATTTAAGAACGAACTTTAGTCCATAAAAACTGAAGTATTATAAGGAATCATCATATAGATGAGAAATTTTCCTTAAAAAATCATCATAGGTGAAAATTTCCCATACTGGGAATCGAGCTCCGACAAACTAGGTAAGAGTCAGCTACCCTAACCAGTAGACCATATAAAATGTATTAAATATCTTATTAATGAAGTTTATGTTAAAGGTTTATATTAAAAGACGATCATTAGAAGAACAAACCATTGCATATATTGGATTGAGTTATCTGCTTGATTCTTTGAGGTTCGTCTCTTGCAATTCGAAAAAAGAAAAAGCTGGAAGCTTTTTCCTGTTTGTAATCAGGATTTATATACAAAAACAGTATATAGTTCCTTATAAATGAGGTTAAGGTAGGTTTAAAATTTTGAAACTTATGTTATTTCTTACATAATTATCCATTATTATGTAAAATGTAGTAATTTCTTGGGGGTTTTAACAAAAAAATTATATGTCAAGTGAAACTAGAATAATTCCAAAAAATAACCAGAGGCAAATCAGCAATTTGAATTGAATTAAAATGTTTTTTACATTAAAAGACGACCACTAGAATAACAAATCTAGAATACTAGAATAACAAAAATGTATACATTTGATTTAGTTATCTGCTTGATTGTTACAGTAAAGAATGACATACCCATGTTAACTGAAATAATCTATTGATAGTATAACTTCAAACAAATTTTTTTAAAAGTTGCTTCTCTAAGATATGTTATCCGGGTTGCAGCGGTAGCTAGCAACCTATTATGTGACGATCACGTCCAATTTCAAGAAATATAAAAACCAATAGTTCCTAAAAAAGGAGTCAGATCAAAACAAAAAGTACACCTTTAGAACCGCCTTGTCCGAAACCCCTGTCTAGAAAACTTTCTGTTCCTTGGCTTGAACAGCAATGAAAACCGGGTTGCAGCGGTAGCTACCAACCTAGTAAGAGATAAAGGAAATTAATTGGCTTAAAAATCTTTTATAACTAAAATAAATTATTTCTAAAAGAGAATAAATTTTAACACTAAAAACTGCATTTTTTATGTCTTTTCATACTGCAGTCTTTTCAAAGATATTTGATTATTGTACATAAATCATAATCGTATAACAGCGGTAA
Source organism: Artemia sp. Qi Xiang Cuo (assembly GCF_049724085.1). Classification (NCBI taxonomy): domain Eukaryota; kingdom Metazoa; phylum Arthropoda; class Branchiopoda; order Anostraca; family Artemiidae; genus Artemia; species Artemia sp. Qi Xiang Cuo. The sequence goes on along the minus strand of NC_142809.1, from coordinate 48,496,455 downwards.
GATTTAAACCCACGCTTCCCAAGGGACTGGTGGCTAACACCAGCGCCTTTGATCACTCGGCCACGCTGCCTCTCGTAACTATATATGTGAATCCGGGTTGCAGCAGTAGCTAGCAGTCTAGTGAGATTACATAAAGGATATAATAAAGAACGAACTCTTTCATATACTAAATAAGCCTATACTAGTTAATGATATAGCAATGATATCCGGGATGCAGCGCTTGCTAGCAACCTAGTAAGAGACGATCACGTCCAATGTTAAGAAATATAAAAACCCATAGTTCCTAAAAAAAGGAGTCAGATCAAAACAGAAAGTACTCCATTAGATCCGCCTTGTCTGAAACCCCTGTATAGGAAACTTTCTGTCCCTTGGCTTAAACAGCAAGGGAAATATATTGGCTTGAAAATGAAGAAAAGTGGCAGCTACTACAACATTCTGCCTAAACGGCATATTTTTTTTCTTTTTCTTTCTTGTCTTCCACAGATAGCTTGGCACTGGAACATCGTAGAGAGTTGTTCAATGGCTCATTTTAAAGGAAATTAATTGTGTTAAAAAACTTTTGTCACTAAAATAAATTATGTCTAAGAGATACTAAATTTTTCCATTAAAAACTGCATTTTTGATGTCTTTTCATACTGCAGTCTTTTCAAAGATATTTGATTTTTGTACATAAATCATAATCGTATACCATTATGTCTACTAATAGCCATATATGAAGTAAAATTACATTAAGGAACGAACTGTAGTCCATAGTAACTGAAGTAATAAAAGCAATCACTATATAGATGATTATTCTAATTGTATCCGCATAAAGAATCAATATATAGAAGCCTTCTGCGTACCGAGTGAAAGCAGATATATATTGTCTTTGAATAGACTGCAGTATGAAAAGAAACTTAATTGCGTAAAGAGCAAACAAACTTGTAATTGCAAAAATGTTTGTATACATTTTAACAGGGATTACAACAATTCAAAAACCTTACAAAATAAAACCAATAGTTTGAAGCTTAGTAAAAATCATTGTTAGAAATCGGACCTGCTGTAATAATCAAATATCTTTGAATAGATGCAGTATGAAAAAATATTTAATTGCGTAAGGATCAAAATACTGACAGTTGCAAAACATTTGTAGATATTTTAACAAGGGATTACAACAATTCAAAAATTTTGAAAATTAAAACCAAAAGTTTGAAGTTTAGTAGAAATTGCTGATAGAAATCGGATATGCTGTAATAATCAAATATCTTTGAATAGTTTGCAGTATGAAACAACATTTAATTAAGTAAAGATCAATAAATGGTAATTGCGAAAATTTTTATATTTATTTTAACAAGGGATTACAAAAATTCAAAACCATACAAAATAAAACCAAAATTTTGAAGCTTAGTAGAAATCGTTGTTAGAAATTGGACTTACTTTAGTAATCAGTATCTTTGAAAAGACAGAGCACTGAGAGACATTAAATTGCGTAAGGAGGAAAAAACTAGAAATTAGAAAAATATTTGTATTTATTTTGACAAAGGATTACAACAATTTCAAAACCTTAAAATAGAAAACTAAACCGTTGAAGCTTAGTGGAATTCGTTTTAAGAAATCGAATTTGCTGTAATAATCAAATATTTTTGAATAGACTGCAATATGAAAAGACATTGATCCGGGTTGCAGCGGTAGCTAGCAACCTAGTAAGAGACGATCACGTCCAATGTTAAGAAATATAAAAACCCATAGTTCCTAACAAAGAAATCAGATCAAAACAAAAAGTACACCATTAGAACCGCCTTGTCCGAAACCCCTGTATAGGAAACTTTCTGTCCCTTGGCTTGAACAGCAAGGGAAATATATTGGCTTGAAAATCAAGAAAATTGACTTTAACCACGTTATTCTCCCCAAACGGGATATTTTTTTCTTTTTTTTTCTTTTTCTTTTCCACAGATAGCTTGGCACTGGAACATGGTAGATAGTTGTTCAATAGCTCATTTTAAAGGAAATTAATTGGGTTAAAAACCTTTTGTAACTAAAATAAATTATTTCTAAAAGAGAATAAATTTTTCCACCAAAAACTGCATTTTCGATGTCTTTTCACACTGCAGTCTTTCAAACATATTCGTATACCAGCGGTAAGATTTGAACCCACGCCTCCGAAGAGATTGGTGGCTAACACCAGTGCCTTGGACCACTCGGCCAGGCTGCCTCTCATAAATAAATATATATGTGAATTTGGGTTGCAGCATTATAATAAAGATCGAACTCTTCCCTATACTAACTTGCATACGCAACTTCACTATAGTTAAGATTACAGTATTTATATTATACATCATTATAAATTATAAAAGGTTCAAATTTTCGAAGATTATAGATTTAAAAATTTTCCCACACCGGGAATCGAACCCAAGCCTGTTAAATGAAAGTTAACTATCCTAGCCACTAGACCATATGGAACCATAGAGGAGTATGATTTAAGAGCCATAAGCATATTTCCCACACCGGGATTATGTACCCGGATTATTACATTAAAAGAGGATAATTGGAATAAAAAATTATTGATTACATTAGACTTAGTTAGCTACTTGATCGTTTGAGGTTCGTCTCTTACTATTTCAAAGAAGAAAAAGCCGTAGTCTTTTTCCTGTTTGTAATATTTTCCTTTTTGTTTTCTGGGTTGCAGCGTTAGCTAGCAACCTAGTAAGAGACAATCACGTCCAATGTTAAGAAATATAAAAACCCATAGTTCCTAAAAAAAAGAAGTCAGATCAAAACAAAAAGTACACCATTAGAACCGCCATGTCCGAAACCCCTGTATAGGAAACTTTCTGTCATTTGGCTTGAATAGCAAGGGAAATATATTGGCTTGGAAATCAAGAAAATTGACTTTAACCATGTTATTCTCCACAAACGGAATATTTATTTTCTCTTTTTTTTATTTCTTTTCCACAGATAGCTTGGCACTGGAACATCGTAGAGAGTTGTCCAATGGCTCATTTTAAAGGAAATTGATTGGGTTAAAAATCTTTAGTAACTAAAATAAATTATTTCTAAGAGAAAAGAAAATTTTTCCTCAAAAAACTGCATTTTTGATGTCTTTTCATACTGCAGTCTTTTCAAAGATATTTGATTTTTGTACATATAAATCATGATCGTATACCAGCGGTAAGTTATAATAAAGAACGACCTCTTGCCTATACTAAATTTTATACGCCAGTTAATTATAGTATAGGTCAGTAATACATCCGGGTTGCAGCGGTAGCTAGCAACCTAGTAAGAGACGATCACGTCCAACGTTAAGAAATATAAAAACCCATAGTTCCTAGCAAAGGAGTCAGATCAAAACAAAAAGTACACCATTAGAACCGCCTTGTCCGAAACCCCTGTATAGGAAACTTTCTGTCCCTTGGCTTGAACAGCAAGGGAATATAATAAAGAAGGACCTCATGCCTATACTAAATTTTATACGCCGCTGAATTATAGTATAGGTTAGTAATTCCACAGATAGCTTGGCACTGGAACATTGTAGAGAGTTGTTCAATGGCTCATTTTAAAGGAAATTAATGGGTTACAAATATTATATTAAAAGACGATCATTAGAACAACAAACCATTGCATACATTGGACTTAGTTAGCTCCCTTATTCTTTGAGAGTCGTCTCTTACTGCTCTAAAGAAGAAAAACCGTAGGCTTTTTCCTGTTTGTAATCAGGGTTTACATAATCTGGGTTGTCAATCCGGGTTGCATTATCCGGGTTGTTACATTAAGGAACGAACTGAAACCCATAGTAAGTGAAGTATTAAATCAAACAGTTCTAGGTCATAATAAAAAGCTGTGTAATGGCTCATTTTAAGAAAGTTTCTGTATATAGAAACCTTTTTAATTAACAAAAATAATTATTATTATAAAATAAAATGTTACGATATGGTAGAGAACTAACTCTAGGCCATAGTAACTAATTTAATTTTTAAAAGGAAAAATTACGGCAGAAACCTAAATGGTAGTATATGTAAGCTATATTTCATAAGAACCGTCAACCGAGATTTGAACTCAGATCACAGAATTCAAAGTCCTATCCGGGTTGCAGCGGTAGCTAGCAACCTAGTAAGAGACGATCACGTCCAATGTTAAGAAATATAAAACCCATAAATCCTAAGAAATGGAGTCAGATCGAAACAAAATGTACACCATTAGAACCGCCTTGTCCAAAACCCCTGTATATGAAACTTTCTGTCCCTTGTCTTGGAATATAATAAAGAACGACCTCTTGCCTATACTAAATTTTATACGCCACTTAATTATAGTATAGGTTAGTAATTCAACAGATAGCATGGCACTGGAACATCGTAGAGAGTTGTTCAATGGCTCATTTTAAAGGAAATAAATGGGGTTAAAAACCTTTTGTAATTGAAAAAAATTATTTTTATTACATTAAGACATTTTAATTATGTTCCTTAAGAAATCATCATAAGTAAAAAATTTCCCATACATTACATTAAAAGACGATCATTGGAATAGCATACCGCTGCATACATTAGACTTAGTTAGCTACTTGATTGCTTGAGGTTCGTCTCTTACTATTTCAAAGAAGAAAAAACCGTAGGCTTTTTCTTGTTTGTAATGATATATTTATAAAACATCAAAGGAGAGTTGATCACCCCTCCCCCCTAGCCTGGATGTTTAAAAATCGGATGTGCAGCTTATGTTTACACTTATACGAATATGTTTGAGATTACATAAAGGATCGATGTCCGTCAAGAGGATCTAATGTAGTACTAATTAATAGAAGTTTTATTTAGACTTTAAATAGACCAATAAATATTCTGGACCGTACAGAATAGTCAAAAAGTACGATAACGATCTTACTTTTAAAGTAGTGAACCCCGATAGCGGAAGAACTTACACGGCATATGTTAGCCGAATAAAAAGAGCAAAATTTCCAGAAAGATAGGTACCACGTCCCTCGTCTACCGATTCGTCAGATACAGAAGATGAGCCCCTTAAATCAAGATTGGGAGAGCTAAAACCCTTTAATTTCAAGCAAGACTATTTTGAGAATGATAGTGACGAGGAAAACTTTGAAGAATTTTTAGCTATGAAAAATCTAGTTATTCCCAAGAGGAAATCCCCAACATCAGTAAGAATAAAAACGCCAAAAGATCCAAAAAGTTCATCATCGGAGAGCGTAGGAGAATTAGATTATACGATATCTCCAAAAATCCAATTTTCCCTGATAGAATTTCGACCCCTTGTTCCCCCAAAAGATTTCCAGACGGTATGGTTTCCCCTGCAACACCAATAGAGAGGCCCCTGTCATTGCAGGTGGAATTGATTTTCCGGGTTGCAGCGGTAGCTAGCAGCCTAGTAAGAGACGATCACGTCCAATGTTAAGAAATATAAAAACCCCTAACTCCTAAAAAAAGAGTCAGATCAAAACAAAAAGTACACAATTAGAACCGCCTTGTCCGAAACCCCTATAAAGGAAACTTACCGCCCTTTGGCTTGAATAACAAAGAAAATATATTGGCCTGAAAATCAAGAAAATTTACTTTATTCACGTTATTCTCCACAAACAGGATATTTTTTCTTTCTTCTTCTTTTCCACAGATAGCTTGGCACTGGAACATCGTAGAGAGCTGTTCAATGACTCATTTTAAAGGAAATTAATTGGGTTAAAAACCTTTTGTAACTAAAACAAATTATTTTCAAAACAGGATAAATTTTTCCACTACTGTATTTTTGATGTCTTTTCAAAGATATTTGATTATTGAAGCAATCAAACAGTTCGTGGTAAAGTTGTATTTAAACTTAATATTCCATAGATAGCTTGGCACTGAAACATCGTAGACAGTTGTTCAATGACTCATTTTAAAGGAAATCTCTAGATCTAGTGCTATTTGTACTTCATTTTTTTAATTAATTATTTTTTATTTTAATAAGGAACGACCTCTTATACTATCTTACATAGGCAACTTAACTACAACATAGGCTTGTACATTTATATTTTAAGTCAAGACATGAAAAATTACCTCTGACGGAGAATCGAACCCCGGTAACCCGCGTGACAAGCGGGTATGCTTGTCACATACTCATTGTACTATTGGAAACCTATCAAAAATATGTTACATATAAGATATGATAATAAATTTATTAACACTAACACTTTCACAGTTTTAATTGCTGTAATTAAAGCATTTGAAATTCAGATCCTCTCATCTCAGGGTATCAAGAGAGTGTAATTCTAGGAACGACAGTTAATATTACAAAGCTACTTTTATCATTCACTTTAAAAATTCATTATTTCAAATTAAACCACAAGTGAGAGGTTTCAAATAACAAAATCTTACAATTGTAATAAATGTTATTTAACCGACCATTTATTATATTCTTGATAGCCTTTTTATATACTCAATGTCTATGCTTTAGAAATATTACTCTTCTTTTTATAGACTCCATACAACAGATTCTTTTTGAAAAGAAGACGGGACAGGATTATATTTATTTTTATACTTTCCAATTTGTAATATACTGCATAATTGGATGCTAGCCTATTATAGTAATTTTATTATTTTGTCATTCTAATCAATCATAGCAAGATAATCAGCGAATGACGTGAGAATACTTTATTTAGGGGTTAAAAATGACGCGATACGAAATGAAACTTCAGATAGCTAGAAACATGAATCTTATTTACATGCAATCTTTGAAAGGAATAACATTGTGAAGGAATTATATAACTTATAAACTTTAGATTTTTTCATATATAGTTTTATAGCCTAGCTGCCTGTAGCCTAGTTAATGTTATGTTTGGAAAGGAGTAACATTTTAAAGAAATTATACAACTTATAGCTTTTGGCCTAGCTAATGTCCTTCTTGGAAAGTAATAACATTTTGAAAGAATTACAACTTACAAATTTCTAGTAAGATTATTTCTTCTTCAATTTGTTCTAAAATTCAATGTTTTTACATTTTATTTCGGTAAAGTTTGTAGTTACAGCTATTTTTTATTTACAAATATTTTTTTAACAATTTTATGAAATGTCTTTAACTTTCTGTTTTTGATCTTTTATCTATTATTACTGTTATATAATTTTTTGTGAAGTAAAAACAGATGAAATATCTCAGTCTCCCTTGTTTTGTTATTCAACCCGTTGAAAAAATTGTAGTCACAGTAAATGCTGGAAGAGCTTTTCTGTTTGTGGATTTGCTGTGAGAAGCGGACATTCTTTTAACAGCAGAAGCACAAGTAAAAATTTATTTTTGTGTACCATTTAGTCCTATCCTTTTAATAATCTGTCTCTGGTTCTTTCAAATAGTGCTGTAACTTGATTCGACTTTAGTTTTCTATTAAAAATATGAAAAGGGTCAACTCTATGAAGTTTTATCATAAACTAAATTTTGATTTAAATGAATTCTATTTCATATTCAAACAAATCATAATTATTTCCTACAGAAATATTATAACCTAGCTGCCTCCATTATAAAACCTGAAAGGATAAGACACAATTTATTTAAACAAATTTATATAGGTGATAACAGTGGACAAGAAGTATATAGAGCTATAGGACTCACAGACACATATTTACATACGCTATTAGTGCGAGGATAATAAGGGGTCGGGTTTGATCCTGGGGGTGGACAGGGACGGCCGTGTAAAGCCTTTACGTCGGAGAACTGTTGTCACGGATCTCTGTGCATTCATGTAAAACTAGCAGTGCATCCAGAAGATCCAGGATCAAACATGCCTAATTACTTATATGTCACAGTAATTTTTTGCCTTAGGAATATTTTGAGCGAAAATAGCTATTTCAAAATTTGATCGGGTATATTTGAAGAAAAAAGGTGTAAAAGGGTGGGGGTGCCATCTCAAAACTTTTTACTCTTAAAAGGGTCTATGAATACTAGTCAAATAAGCTGTTTTATTTAGAAAATGAGGAGTTCTTACAAAAAGGCCCAATAAAACATTAAAGCCTTATGGTCTTTTTTACCTTTGGTTTTCTATTGTCTAAAACTTAGTAACAGAAAATAAATTAATAAAAAAAAACTAAAAAAACTTTACATAAGAGATAACCATTAACAAGCAGTATAAGGAGCTATCCTCCCATTTGCACTATAAATGGGAGGATATCAAAGGGTCCAGTTGGCGACCCTGTTTTCACTGATCTTATTGCACAACTAAGAAAACAATAAAACATCGAAACCTTATTGCCTTTATGTCAATAAAGAAATCCTTTTATATGGAGACAAAATATACAAACAAAAAAAATTCTTTTAATATCTAGAAAGAATTATATAATAGTTGCAGTATATAGACCTATCCTCCCATTTTTTACTCACATGGGTAGTACAGGACTGTTCAGGAATATCAAATATAAGGTCACTTCAATATACTGATAAGAACGCTATAGCAGATGAACACATCGAGGTTTCCAAACCACATGAACTTGGTTCTACACAAATCAAGAGCACAATGGTACACTTGTCACACCTTAATTGTCTTCAAAGGAGACTGGTCCTGGACTGACATAAGACTCAAAATTCACAGTGTCAAGACTGTAAATTGACTCATCACTAACTTATAACTGGAAATTTACTGATTCAAGACAAAAAATTAACTACCTTCTTAGCTGCTAAACCTAGCTACTATATTTTTTGAATTTGCCTAGGGTTACATTAAGGCACCACTTGTCACCTGTATTCCTATTGGACTAAAAAAGCACATAATTCGACAACCTGAAGTTATGTGTAATTAATTACTATGATTCATACATTTCAGAATTTTTCCTGTCAAACTATGTATCACTCTAATATTTATTGCTAACGAGCTAAAACATAAAATCGCGAAGAAAATAAGGACAATTAACAGCCAGTGAAAAAAGTCAGTGAAAGCCAGTTTTTTTCACTGCTTGTTAAATGTCCTCGTTTTCTTCCTTTCTTCGTGATTTTAGGTTTTTATCATGATTAGCCAGTGTGGTATGAGAAATTATATTTTGCTAACGAGTTTTCACCTAGTTTCAAGATAACTTATGATTTATTGCGATGAAACTTTGTTTCGACAATAAAAATTTAATACATTTGAAAACATTGTATCTCTTGTGGATATTTTTTGTCTAATAACTTGACAGTTTGGTGATTAAGGTTCCTAAAATTAAACTGTATTGTTGACCAACTATTGCGCATATTTAATCAGACTGCTATTTATCTCAGACCTTTGTGACAATTTGACTTTTTGCTTCAAGATTGATTTATTGATCGCATCCAACTTTTGTTGTGGGAAAGATTCTACAAAGTTTATTCGAGCTTGATATATTTGTTCACTATCTGTAATTTACATGACCGGGCATTATTTAATTAAATTCTGTGGGTTTCAAGAATGTGCATTGTCAGTTTAATATACATATACTGATAATTAGTAATCAAAATGATAATATTATTTGATTTATTAAAGTTATAATAGCATAAAAACATTTATATTTTTTTCAGTAAAAGACAAATTTTGTTCTGGCCTTGGGAAGGCATAGAGGTTTGGCGCCCAACTTATGTTAATTTCCACTCGTTTTGAGTTTGACTCGGTCATTTATTGTAATTTCTGTTCGTTTTGAGTTTCATTTATTTATCTATGCTGATTTGTGGTAGTTTCACGGTTGGTAGATTATTTGATTTTTATCTTTGCTCATTTTTTTTAATGGAGTTCTTTACTTTTCTTTGAAAAATTTATTTTTTGGAAAAAGTTTTTTTTAATTAATGACTAACAAAAAGGGAACTAGCCCTTTGAATTTCAAATCAAATAAGTCCTTTTTGAAGTTTCTGAGACAAAGTTTTCTTTAAAAACCTCTTGGAAAAAAATAAATAATAATTAAAAAAACATTGGAGCTGTATGGCCTTTACTGTAGACAACGCTTTAGCGTTGTCTCTGATGAGATATGTTCAGAATTTACTGCGATATCAAATTAATTTAGCATTAATTAAAGGTATAATTATTCCGTATACTTAGCGTCAGGTGGTAGTATTATTTTAATATTATATGAAGAATAGCGTATTTTCAATCAATATAATCATTATCATATTAAGCGAAGTAATAATGATTAGTAGTAGTAGGAGAGTATAATCTCAATCATGTAAAATAATATCATATCAGTTGAAGGTAATTTTAGTATTAGGAGAAGGGAGAAAATAGTAAAAGTTAATATAGTGTCTAGAATGCAACCAAAGAAAAACTTTAGTCTGGTGAAGGAACCTAAAAAAAGAAAAATAAGAAAGAAATGTAATACCAGTTTAAGAATAACAAAGTAATGAGAAGTGTATACACAAAAGCATTAGTTGTATAAAATGTCAATCAAACTTATAAAGAGTAAAGGTTAACCAGATAAAAAAAATTCAAAAAGGACCGATCCGGAGAATAAAGATGGGGACATCATTAAACAAAGGGAAGGGTAATATATTGCTTGGCCAGATAACAAAAAATTCAAACCTTTTTTCTTTCATTACCAAGAAAATAATCATGGCTTTTCAAACAAAATTCCAATCACATCGATTCTGATACGCTGTCACGAAGTATTTCACGAAACATTTTTAACGCATTGTTCATTTTTAACGCAACAAAAAAGTAATACTCTGTATATTGTCGATAGAATTTCAATAGTCCTCTTGGCATATATTCCTCTAACTTACCAACAAAGAGGATTTTTGCCACCACCAACAAGCAGATATGCATATTCACATATCTGCTTGACAGATTCAAAATGCAACACAGAAAGTATTACAGAATAATTGTCAGAACAATGTATATTATTAACGGAATTTTAATGAGCGAAAGCTTTTCAGAATAAATTCTAACAAAGAGGTCTTAACTTATTCGCTTAATAAATTCCAGATGTAACAAAAAGTGTTACATGTGTCGTAGATGGAATTACAATCCTTTTGTGTCACTACTGGAAAATTATTGGAGCATTTGTAGTGCATAGTAAGGGACGAGGCAGTGGCGAAAACCAATTTCGTCCAATGATAGATTAGGCCATAGTATCCCGGAGGGAAACCATAAAATATCTCTTGGTAAAAATATGTATCCTAAATCAGTCTCAAATTAGTCTGGAGAAAGTTAAGATCGATTTTTCATCCTTACCCTGTGTTAGACTCAAATTATGAACTACTTGATAGTATAATTCGATTTGATAGGTCGTGTTGAGTAGCACTTATTTATACAGTGTCAAATGATTTTTATTATTTTTGTGCTCAATAGAGTTATCGTGTTTTAACCCAGGCCATTCATGCTTGAATACTGAAGTACTTTTATCTTGTAAATACCTTTTTACACTACTATCTATACCCATGTGAGTACGAATAAATCTATTACATTCTTATTTGCGTCTTTCCATGTTAGTACATCTCAGTATTAGTCCTGTTTCTCCTTTCGCTCCCTGAGGAGTCTGATCTTCACAACCTAATGTATCGGCAGTAAAAAGTAACCTAGTAAAGCGACTACTCTAGATGTTATGGCTATGAAGTTGTGGTACCGTTTCTTCGACAGTAGAATTGAGGGTCAGTCATCAAGTAAATAAGTTAAAATAATAATTAAAAATTTTCTACAACCCCCCCCCGTTACAAACGACAAGGAGGTTCCAAATTAACAAAGATTCCCGGGAAGAAAATTCTCAATTAAAAAACCCCTGTTAAAAAACTAATAGAACATGAAATTTTTTCTTAGCTTTTGCTCATTTTTTTATATTAAAAGTAAAACTGACATATTTGCAAGAAGAGACAATCTGCGGATTTCAATTGTACTATTCAAATTCCTTATAAACAAAATATCAAACATAATATGAACATGAAAAAAGAGAATAGAACGCTCTCCCCCCCCCCCTGATTAAGAGTAACAAGAGACTTAATTAATTCCCATACTATTTTTACAAAAAAACTAGACCAATTCTATCATAACCGAAAAAAAAGCTAGATATACCAATTTACGATCATGATTGACCTATTCTCACCGCCTCGATCATTTGAGCCCTACTGAAAATATTGCATTCTACTATAGGAGCAAAAGATTCAAGATATTTGGAAGGATGGCCAAGATATGTGAGCAGAGCTAGGTTACTCCGAAACTGATTATGCAACCCACTTAATGGTATTTGAACCCCAAAAAATGGAGGAGGAGACAAGTCAGACAACTGAAGTGGTTATTTTAAGAATTATTAAGACGGAAGAAGAAGAAGAAATTCAAGACATAAAACCGGATGAACCGGATATTATATTTCTCAAAACCGTGTTACAAGTTGATTTTACACAACTCTTTATCATAAAGCGGTGGCCTAAATAAGACCATAGTATATTGACAGATAAACATATTGAAAGAGTAAAGTCCATCCTCTCTAAGGGAACATAGGATAAAAATTGGAAACACAGGAGAAAAATCGAATTTCGCTGATAATCCAAATATTAGAATAAAGATTTGTGTATGCCATTCCTCTGTGGAGAAAAAGGTGAAAATAAAACAAACTATCCTCCTCGCTCCATCCCCCGTAAGACTCACAGCGACCATGAACCGGTGGAGGAGAGGAATTAGGACAAAGTCTTAGCGGTTCATCCCATGTATTGCCAGCGTTCGATTTACCAAACTCTTCCTTGTACAATTTATATGTTTATAGGATTAAGTTTCGACAATCCTTTAATATATTTAAGACGGGTAGCATTATGACAGATCCAATATACATAGTCCACATCTTTGTGGAAAAGATTCGAACCTTTCTTGAATGAAAGATTTACAAATGGGGAGGGAGGAATAGTATCAAGGCATCCATCTTATATATTTTTTTAATCTAAACCAGAAGTCGAGGGACGTATATCCGGTTTACATGCAAACTGAAATGCAAATACTTCATCCAAACTTACATTATTTTAAGGTGGCATTTTTGGGTAAACAAGGTCGCAATAGTTCGACATACAGGCATGTTTTTTAAGTAAGTACCGTTTTGTGATTCCGCCACCACAGTGCTAAGGTTGGCGTTCTGTGCATGCGCGCTGGTTACCTACACCTCTTGTCTACGCAATAGTCTGAATCGTCAATGTATACGTTGTTTACTGAGTGTTTAAGATGCCTCCAGCAATCGTGAGTCCCGCCAATTGTGAAGTACGGGCTGTTATATGTTATATGTTTTCTTAGTGCCAAAGACGTAAAACTGATCGATATTCATCGTGAGATCAGTGAAGTTTACGGACAAAACCTTATAAGCGATGGAATGGTAAGGAAATGGGTGAGAGCCTTTAAAGATGGACGCACAAATGTGCATGATGAAGAACAGAGTGGGCGTTCCTTGGTCTTTAATGAAGATTTGTTCCAGAAAGTGGAAAAAGGGAGACAGAAACAGACGCTTTACAATTTCATCAATGTGCGACTGGTTTCCTCAATATTCTCGTAGTGTTTTGTATTGCATTGTGACTGAAAACTTGAATTACCGAAAATTGTGTTCACGTTGGGATCCAAAAATGTTGACGGAGTTGCACAAACCCCAACGTTTAGGCAATGCATTGACTTTCCTTGAGCGGTACCACAATGAAGGTGAAGGTTTTTTAGATCAAATTGTTACTGGTGACGAAACATGGGGAGGCCTACGTCAGACCAGAATTAATGCAACAATCCATGGAATGGCGACATTCATCATCACCCAAAAAAGTGAAGTTTAAGCAAACAATTTTTGCCCGGAAAATCATGTGCACAGTTTTTTTGGGACAAAAAAGGAGTATTGCTAGTGGGGTTTCTGCCTCGTAATTAGACAATCAATGCAGCATCTCATTGTGATACATTGAACAATCTGCGTCGTGCAATTCAGAAAAAAGACGTGGCAAGTTGAGTAAGGGTATCGTTTTGCTGCATGACAATAACCGCCCACATGTGGCTAATCAAACCAAAAACTCATTAAATCTTTTAAATGGGAAACTCCAGATTATCCTCCATACAGCCCTGAAATTTTTTAATTCCAAAACGTACTTACTTAAAAAACATGCCTCGAACAAGGATCAATGGTAAGAATTGACGCGTACAAATCTATAGTACACGAATAAGATATCACTTTGTTCAGAGCAGCTGTGTGCTAAGCAAAAGCTCGTACATTACCTGATAGTTCATAGTTTAAGTTTGGTCTCTAACACAAAACAATGGTCTTTGGCGAGTCGCTGATACTTCAACAACACTAACTCTATCGTGAGTCGCTGCTACATGAAGACTAAAAATTATCTCTTTAAACAATGGAACATTGTTTCATTAATTCATACTTGTTTCAAAGTTTTATTTGTACTAGTGGACACTTCTTCATTAATGGCAAGATACATCATATTTTTGTCAGATTAAAAGACATTACGACATTTCATCCAATATTCTTTCTTCATTTTTCATGTAATTTTATTCTAAAGAAAACAATTACGATCGTTCTATTAATAGCGCTATGATTTGCTAAGTGACGATTCAAAGATTCTAATTCCCTTTGTCGGCAATAAAAAGAAATTACGACTCTGTCGATAGGTCACGACTTTCGTGTACTCTATAATCAAGCTAATATTGGACAATAGACAATGTTCTATAGGCCGTGATGAAATTTATTTAAAATACTCTGGATATTTTTTTTAAATAAAAACGATAGGGGGTTTCTATTTGTTTTGATTTCTAATTACGCTTTATGATTCTAGGATAGATTTTGATGGTAATTTTAAGATCAAGAAGAACTCAAGGGAACAAGGAAACTCAAGGGAACAATCAAGGGAACAAATGAAATTATTCTACAATTATTATTATCTCTTTGGAAGGAGTGATCCCTTTTTTCACCGAATACAATACAATATGAAAAAAGCAAAACAAAATCTGTGAGTGGTGTAGCGGCCATACCTAAAATTTGGAAACTTAGAAAGGAAAATACCTTAATACAGAGATCTCTTGAGACAGAGTGATCCCTTTTTTCAGCAGATACAATACAATATCAAAAAAGGGGAAAATAAATCTGTGAGTAGTGTAGCGACCATACCCTCCATTTGAAAACTTACAAGGTAAGTAGCTTAATATAGAGATCTCTTTGGATGGGTTCATCCCTTTTTTCAACGAGTATAAAACAATATCAAAACAGAATAAAAAACTAATCAGTGAGTAATATAGCGGCGCTACCCAAAACTTGGAAACTTATTACGAAAATGGCTTAACACTGAGGCAGAGAACTAGTAAATAATTGGAACTAGTATGAGTGACCAACCTCCTACAAATTAGAAAAGCCGTTCTTCCATTGTCATGCTCATAATATGGAAGCACTATGATTACACATCAATATTATTTGTTCTCATTACTGGCAAAAGCCATAGCAACAGCAAATTGTCTACTTGTGGTATTTAGACTGTTTTTATAAGACAACCATGTCAGGGCCTTCTGACTTTAAAAGCAGCCAAAGTACTTGCTGAAACATCCAACAACTCCCCTGATCAACCGAATGACTCCGATGAAATGACAAGCAAAATGTTTGCGGCTGGCATTATGTGCCTTTGTGTCGTCATCAATTGCATATATAAGATAAAATTACAACAGCATTTACCGGCAATTATTTTCAAACTGGTTTTGATTACATTTGGATTACAATTGGAATGCACAGTATTGTGTTGTTAGATAAAGAGAATATTGATCTTGGTGATGTTGTCATGCCCTTTTTTGACAAGATTAAAGATAACTCTGGAAAGCAACTATTCTTGTATTAGGTCTGCGCCTCAACACTGGTGGCCTTGAATTTCTTCATGGCCACGACGCTTAGGATTTTCGAGGCTTCAGGCCTTATGGTACAAATATCTTACAATTTACCAAGACAGCAAATGAGGAGACGAGAAGGCTATACTGAGGTCACTCGTCCACTTATACTATCTGCATTGTTAAATGGCTTTCTTATTTTGATGGTTTTTTTCACCTACGGATTTAAAAAGTTTACAGCATGTTGTCAGAGTTAGGAATTTGGGGATTCTTGCCGTCAAAATGGCAGACATTTTTGTAGTTTCGGCCATATTATGAATTATAGTATCTTGGATATATGATATACATAGTGCAATAATATACAGAACAATAATTATCATCATAGTTGCCATAGAAAGAACTTCTACTATCATGGATAGGACTTCTGCCAAATATTAATGGAGAAGAACTTTTCTTGGAATGCTAATGATCCAAATAGAATTCCTCGTGGAGTCATCACCAAGTCCAAAGCTCCAAGCACAGACACTGGAGAACCAACTCTAAAATCAAACAGTTCGTGGTAACGAACTGTAAGTAAGGAGCGACCCGGCTCAATGGTAACCGAAACTCTAGAAAACGGTATATTGATACAAATAGATACATCAAAAGAATCAGATTTTAATGCTAATTTCAAATATATAAGTTTCATCAATTGTACCCACCAAAAGTTAGGCACCTGAGAAAATTTGGCTGATTTTTGAAAAAAGGAGGAAATGCCCTCTAAAAGTTATAGAACCTTAAAGAAAATCACACCATCATATTCAGCGTATCAGAGAACCTTACTGTACAGGTTTCAAGCTCTTATCTACAAAAATGTGGAATTTTGTATTTTTTGCCAGAAGAAAGAACACGGATGCGGTTTTATTTGTTTGTTTGTTTGTTTTTTCCTAGGGGTGATCACATCGACCCAGCGATCCTAGAAGATCGTGGAAGGGCTCATTGGAATGGAAATTAAAAGTTCTAGTGCCCTTTTTAAGTGAACAAAAAAATTGAAGGGCATCAAGGCCCCCTCCCATGCTCTTTTTTTCCCAAAGTCACCTGATCAAAATTTTGAGATAGCCATTTTGTTCAGCATGTTCGAAAATATAATAAGTATGTCTTTTAGGATGACTTAATCCCCCGAAATTCCCGGGGGGAGGGCTGAAAGTTATGAACTTTACCCAATGTTAACATATAGTATTGGTTATTTAGAAGTATACAGACGTTTTCAGGGGAGATTTTTCCTGGTAGTGGGGGGGGGGGTGGCTCGGGGGTTATGGGGGAGGATCTTTCCATGAAGTTTTCATGGGGGACGGGACATTGCTAGGAAGGGGACGCCGGACTTCCCAGCATTAT
Organism: Artemia sp. Qi Xiang Cuo; assembly: GCF_049724085.1. Classification (NCBI taxonomy): domain Eukaryota; kingdom Metazoa; phylum Arthropoda; class Branchiopoda; order Anostraca; family Artemiidae; genus Artemia; species Artemia sp. Qi Xiang Cuo. The sequence continues at coordinate 48,479,387 of NC_142809.1, read as the reverse complement.
TTAAAGCAAGATCAGAAATTTAAAATAAAAAAACAACTATTTCAACTGCAATAGCAGCAACACCGAAACTTCAAACGAACAGAAAATATTACATATATGATTGGGTTCACCCCGTAGTCAATACCTCGCTCTTTAAGCCAAAGATTTTCTAGTACTTTCATAAGAGCTATTTATTCTAATTAACGGCCTTTGTGATTAAGCGGTCATTTTTAAAGAATTGGAACAAAATTCGAACTTTCGCTTAAAGAGCAAGGTATTGACTAGGGGGCGAACCCCTAATAAACAAATTAAAAATATATGAAGATAGAAGTTCGTTACGTAAGTTAATTCGTAAGTTACGTATATTTATTACTAATAAAAACGTTCGTAAATATAATTAAACAAGTTTCGAGAAAGCCATTTAACTAAATAAAACTAAATTAATATGAAAATGTTGTTTTAATTATTCATGTACGGTGAGCAAATATCAAAACCTGAATTTATTCGAAAACTTTAAAAAATTAAATAAAACAAACAAGTTTTTTAAACTGAAAGTAAGGAGCGACATTAAAACTTAAAACGAACAGAAATTATTCCTTATATGAAAGGGACTGTCCCCTCCTCAACGCCTCGCTCTTTACGCTAAAGTTTGACTCTGTCTCACAACTTTATTTTTTAAAACAATAAAAAACTTTAGCGGAAAGAGCGAGGCGTTGAGGAGGGGACAGCCCCTTTCATATACGGAATAATTTCTGTTCGTTCTAAATTTTATTGTCGCTCCTTACTTTCAGTTTAAAAAACTTGTTTTTTTTTATTTAATAATGACCAGGACCGACCTCTATCCGGTAGGCTTGAAACCATTTTTCTTTCCCTCATTCGAACGCAGCTAGTGTGCTTGCTTTTCCGCTAGGAGTGGGGTTGAGCAAAGTGAGCAGATTGTCAGGCCATACTTCCATGTAGTAAGTTTGACCCCATCCTCCATTTCTCAATGCAAAAACATTGAAATTATTCTAATATATCCTCCAAACCAGTGTAATCGACTAATTAGAGATAAAGTGAACTTTAATTGAAGTTTGAAACCTCGCCGTCATGGGAAAATTATGGTGGGTCTGTGGTGACAAGTAGTGTTTGTTGTTCTATTTGGCATTACTTCACCAACCAAGTAACACCCCTAAGAAAAACAACTTGCTCTTTCACAAAAAGGGTATCGATGAAAAAGGTGAAGCAATCACTCGCAGAAAGTAGGGACATTATTTATAATATTGAAGAATACGCCCCCCTCATACCTACAAAACGGGCCTGCGACTCGCTAATTCCCCCAAATACGGCCCAGCTAGAGGAAAAGTGGGAACTAGGTACCGAAAGAGGAGCGTGAAACAACTAGGTTTTTTGCAGCTAAAAATAAGGGGACTGCAAAAACATCTTAAAATAAAATACTTTGACGCCAAGGGCCCAAGTTAAACCAATCTTTTACTTTTAAATAAGCGTCGTGGTCCAAAAATTTGTTATAAATTAGAAAGATAATCCAAAATGAGTCTAATACATGGGTGTACACCATCCGTTACTTGAAATTTGCAACTACAAGCAATTCCTATATGACCCAAAATCCAAAGAATATGAAGCTAAATAAAGCGGACTATTAATTAGGCGTAAAAAGACATTGCAAAAAAAGAGATGTCCATAAAAGCAAAACGACTACTTTCCACTGGTTTTAATATCCTATCCTTAATTTCAATTACAAACGCAAACCAAGTAATCTCCCCTTGAATTGCTAATATCCTAATTAAAAGTTATTGTGTAGTAAAATTATAATGAAGGCCGCGAAGGTATCCCATCCATGAAAATTAAAATCAGGACTTTAGAGACATATAAGCAGCCTACTGGCGCTGTGCAACATCGAGAGAGGTATTTTGCATTGTGTAAACTACTAACCAAACTAAAGAAAACATTGATTTGTTAGATGCACAAAAATAATAAAATCATAACTTTCATATGCTATCTTAAAGAAACAATCATAAAATCTCCCAGCTACCGACAGATAAATAACATATACCCATCAATCGAAACCCCATAGCAAAGGCAAATGGGTATGGAAAATATAAATGAATTAATTTAATGGAAGATCTATTGATTGAAACAATAGAAGACCTCGACTACTCCTCACTGCATATCCTAACGAGATTTCCCAAGGAAACCTTGAAAGATAGGGCAAATGTAAAAACAATGGCGAATCTGTTGTATTATAGTCTTAGTCAATGCAAATAATCAGGATCAATTGAGTATATGAGGTTACCTGTCAACTTGACGTTTAGGATTTTCTTAGGGAAAAAACACATCGTCCAAGTACTCTCTGGTATCTGAATCCATTGTGGAAAATTTTGGCAGATAAATGATGACAGTGGTTTCACCATAATTTGCTCTTTCAGATTTCTTCCCATATTATTAAGCCAAGGGTACAATTTGCTGAGGGAAGGAAACTTCCTTAAAACCTTATAAAATAATTGCTTGAACATAACCTATGTAAACTCAATAATAAAAAATTGTATTATAAAAACTACAGTACGTGATTATCAAGACATAAAGACAATCACGCTTAATCTCTTCAAAGAACATGAAAATTTCGGATCCAGTGGTTCCTAGCTTCGACATTATAATACATGAATGAAAATTTTGTAATGAGCCAAATTTTCAATTGATCTTTAACGCTGTAAAAACCATAAAAAATCCCTTTCCATTACCCAAAAGGTGCCACAAGGTCATTTAGAATAATATGCAAAAGCTACCACATAGAGTAATCTTCCCATTCCCAACCAGTTATTGACATATTCGATGCATTCAAAAAACAGTTAATATGGTAGAGATAATGTAACTTTTGAATTAAAGCTTATAAGCGCAAATGAATTGTTGTTTGAAGAATACAAGGTACGACCCGAGGATAAACCCATATTAAAGGTAGTTGCAGATGAGCATGAAAAAAAACCGAGTGTTCCTTTGTATATATCATAAATAGATATTGTAATTTTAAGGTATTTTAGTCTGTAGTGTTAAGGGTTTTCATGTGTATACCGATCGCACCAACTGTGCTGTTGGGGTTTAAGGCTGTGAACTTGCACCTTATAAGTTTTCCGATCGCGCCACTTGTAACGCCAAAGATTCTGCCAATTGTGCCATCGAGGACTGTGCCACAGCAATGGGGAGTAAGTTAAATGGGTGACCACGCCACTCTTAATGTTAGAGAGAATATAAAATGTGTAACTACAAAAGTGTAACCCCTTTTCCTCGGGTTATCTCCAAATCAGATTCCTTAGAGAGCGCTGCCTATGGAGTACAATTGAACTAGTTATCTACTGTGGGATGAGATACAGGCATATAATAAGAACAAACACAAATAGAAAAGTAATAGTTTTATTTAAACTTACATTTTAGGTTCACGACAATGTATGTAAATGACCCAAGCTTCACTTCACATAGACAACAATAGAGGCAAAGTTAATCATTAAATTGACTCTCCGTAATAATAGTAATAATCATAATGATTACAATAATAATAATAATGGCAACAGAGATAATCCATAATTGACGCGAAAAACACTTTTCTTAACTATATCACACTAGTATTGATTATGCGCGCTAAGAGCTATTTCACAATTGGCCCAACTCCTGTGGAGGGGCCGCTAACTTGTCATTATGTTTACCAACTCAACTCATTATGCTAGCTGCCCATCCAAAATATTTTTTTTTAATATTTTGATGATTGAACATTCGTTCCCTTATTATAACTTGAAACTTCCTATAAACTTTGTATCTCGTGAATTTTTATTGCCAAGCATCTTCGCAAAATTCAAAACCATCTTCCTTGTCTAGCTGAGAAGAAATTAAACAGCATGAGAGGAAATGTAAAAAAGTTGAATAATGCCATGAAAGTAACATTACACGTTCAGAAGATACAAGCAAGTATAGCAAATTACCAGAAAGACAAAGTTGAAATGATATCTAAAAAAATCTCAAAAACCGTAAAGTGCCACTTCTAAAAGTTCTAATGCGGAATTATCGAAAATCAGTTCCGAAGAGTCTGACGGCGAGTCAGACCATAAGGTGGTTAAAGAAACGGGAAAGTCAAAACCGACTTAAAAAAAAAATTAAAAGGTCAAGAATTTTTGAAAAAACAATACAAAAAATTTTATCTTATATCGTTAGCAAAACTTAAAAAGAAAAAAAAACACAAGAAACAGAAGAAAAAGTAACGAAACAGTCAGGTAGAACGGTTAAGAAACCGGACAGATTAAAATACCCTTCAAAACACAAAAAAAATATTTTTAATAGTTCGGTGTCATGAAGGAATAATAATTTAGGAACTTGTGGTGTATGAATAAAAATTATACAACTACAAAAATTTAGTTGATACGGAGGCATGCGTGTCCTTATCGGAAGCTTCCCGGAGGGTGGTGGATCTCAACTCCCTTACAAGAATCAACTGTACCTCTAAAAAACTGAACTAATCAATAAACAACCCAAAATAAACCCAGCTATTGAGATTAATGACGGATTCTATATTGTGGGAAATTTGGGTTCTGTTTCGCCTACAAACAGTGTTTTATTCAGTTTGTAGGAGACACAGTTCCTATACTCCTCCATGAAAATCAGCTCATATTTCTACAAAATGACCCAGGGAAACCATCCCCAACTCAGTATTAAGTTGTGTCATCGAACTAATAACTAATAGCCATCTACTAATAACCAAATATGACGTAATAAGTGACATGACGTAATATCTAAAACCTATTGTGTACTTATAACCATATATGATTTAATGAGCGACGTGACGTAAAAATTGAAAAAATTAATTTCTATTTTATTTTCGTTTTTAGTTCAGAATCGCTAAAGTTATAAACTGCAAAAATATTTATGGTGTCTTAACAATAGTTTTAATCTTTTAATTTAGACTAGAAAAATACCTGAAAATTTAAAAATTAGTTTAATTTTTTGTTAGGTTCTTGATACTTGATACGGGACATAAAATCCGGGTTGCAGCGGTAGCTAGCAACCTAGTAAGAGGCGATCACGTCCAATGTTAAGAAATATAAAAACCCATAGTTCCTAACAAAGGAGTCAGATCAAAACAAAAAGTACACCATTAGAACCGCCTTGTCCAACACCCCTGTATAGGAAACTTTCTGTCCCTTGGCTTGAACAGCAAGGGAAATATATTGGCTTGAAAATCAAGAAAATTGACTTTAACCACGTTATTCTCCCCAAACGGGATATTTTTTCTCTTTTCTTTTTTCTTTTCCACAGATAGCTTGGCACTGGAACATCGTAGAGGGTTGTTCAATAGCTCATTTTAAAGGAAATTAATTGGGTTAAAAATCTATAGTAACTAAATTAAATTATTTCTAAAAGAGAATAAATTTTTCCACCAAAAACTGCATTTTTGATGTCTTTTCACACTGCAGTCTTTCAAACATAATCGTATACCAGCGGTAAGATTTGAACCCACGCCTCCGAGGAGACTTGTGGCTAACACCAGTGTCTTGGACCACTCGGCCAGGTGCCTCTTATAATTTGGGTTGCAGTAGTAGCTAGCAACCTAGTAAGAGACGATCAGTCCCATGCTAAGAAATATAAAAACCCAAAACTCCTAAAAATAGAGTAAGATCAAAACAAAAGTACATCATTAGAACTACCTTGTCTGAAACCCTACTAGATAAATAATGAATGTCGTCATAGCTTTATATTAGAGCTATGACGTGAATAGAAAAACACGAAATTATATTGTTGTTTCTGATGACGTCATGAAATAATATCATTGCGCCATGAAGTCAATAAAATCATTACGCCGTGACGTCATAATTACTACTTAAGAACGACAAAGATGTAAATTCTCTCATTCTTGATGAGAATAATGGTTAGATCGAAGCAAGCTATACGCAATTTGAAAAAAAAACAGTACTACACAAACAACAGAGATAGTATCTTGAAAAGAGAAAAGCAAAGGTATTCAACCGACCAGGCGTATCGAGAAGTAAAAATTGAGAGAGCAAAACAAAGGTATTCAACCGACCAGGCGTATCGAGAAGTAATAATTGAGAGAGCAAAACAAAACAGCAAGATGTGTTATCACAATGATGAAGATTATGGACATGCAAAAATTTAGACAGCCAAACAAAAGTTCAAGGAGAGTTATCACAATGATGAAGATTACCGCATCAAATATAAGAAAAACCAAAAGCAAAGGTATTCAACCGTCCAGGTGTATCGAGAATTACATTAAGGAACGAACTGTAGTCCATAGTAACTGAAGTAATAAAAGCAATCACTATATAGATGATTATTCTAATTGTATCCGCATAAAGAATCAATATATAGAAGCCTTCTGCGTACCGAGTGCAAGCAGATATATATTGTCTTTGAATAGACTGCAGTATGAAAAGAAACTTAATTGCGTAAAGAGCAAACAAACTTGTAATTGCAAAAATGTTTGTATACATTTTAACAGGGATTACAACAATTCAAAATCCTTACAAAATAAAACCAATAGTTTGAAGCTTAGTAAAAATCATTGTTAGAAATCGGACCTGCTGTAATAATCAAATATCTTTGAATAGATGCAGTATGAAAAAATATTTAATTGCGTAAGGAGCAAAATACTGACAGTTGCAAAACATTTGTAGATATTTTAACAAGGGATTACAACAATTCAAAAATTTTGAAAATTAAAACCAAAAGTTTGAAGTTTAGTAGAAATTGCTGATAGAAATCGGATATGCTGTAATAATCAAATATCTTTGAATAGTTTGCAGTATGAAACAACATTTAATTGAGTAAAGATCAATAAATGGTAATTGCGAAAATTTTTATATTTATTTTAACAAGGGATTACAAAAATTCAAAACCATACAAAATAAAACCAAAATTTTGAAGCTTAGTAGAAATCGTTGTTAGAAATTGGACTTACTTTAGCAATCAGTATCTTTGAAAAGACAGAGCACTGAGAGACATTAAATTGCGTAAGGAGGAAAAAACTAGAAATTAGAAAAATATTTGTATTTATTTTGACAAAGGATTACAACAATTTCAAAACCTTAAAATAGAAAACTAAACCGTTGAAGCTTAGTGGAATTCGTTTTAAGAAATCGAATTCGCTGTAATAATCAAATATTTTTGAATAGACTGCAATATGAAAAGACATTGATTACATAAAGGATCGATGTCCGTCAAGAGGATCTAATGTAGTACTAATTAATAGAAGTTTTATTTAGACTTTAAATAGACCAATAAATATTCTGGACCGTACAGAATAGTCAAAAAGTACGATAACGATCATATTTTTAAAGTAGTGAACCCCGATAGCGGAAGAACTTACACGGCATATGTTAGCCGAATAAAAAGAGCAAAATATCCAGAAGGATAGGTACCACGTCCCTCGTCTACCGATTCAGCAGATCCAGAAAATGTGCCCCCTAAATCAAGATTGGGAGAGCTAAAACCCTTTAATTTCAAGCAAGACTATTTTGAAAATGATAGTGACGAGGAAACTTTGAAGAATTTTTAGCTATGAAAAATCTAGTTATTCCCAAGAGGAAATCCCCAACATCAGTAAGAATAAAAACGCCAAAAGATCCAAAAAGTTCATCATCGGAGAGCGTAGGAGAATTAGATTATACGATATCTCCAAAAATCCAATTTTCCCTGATAGAATTTCGACCCCTTGTTCCCCCAAAAGATTTCCAGACGGTATGGTTTCCCCTGCAACACCAATAGAGAGGCCCCTGTCATTGCAGGTGGAATTGATTTTCCGGGTTGCAGCGGTAGCTAGCAGCCTAGTAAGAGACGATGACGTCCAATGTTGAGAAATATAAAAACCCCTAACTCCTAAGAAAAAGAGTCAGATCAAAACAAAAAGTACACAATTAGAACCACCTTGTCCGAAACCCCTACAAAGGAAACTTACCGCCCTTTTGCTTGAATAACAAAGAAAATATAATGGCTTGAAAATCAAGAAAATTGACTTTATTCACGTTATTCTCCACAAACAGGATATTTTTTCTTTCTTCTTCTTTTCCACAGATAGCTTGGCACTGGAACATCATAGAGAGCTGTTCAATGACTTATTTTAAAGGAAATTAATTGGGTTAAAAACATTTTGTAACTAAAACAAATTATTTTCAAAACAGGATAAATTTTTCCACTACTGTATTTTTGATGTCTTTTCAAAGATATTTGATTATTGAAGCAATCAAACAGTTCGTGGTAAAGTTGTATTTAAACTTAATATTCCATAGATAGCTTGGCACTGGAACATCGTAGACAGTTGTTCAATGACTCATTTTAAAGGAAATCTCTAGATCTAGTGCTATTTGTACTTAAATTTTTTTTAATTAATTATTTTTTATTATAATAAAGAACGACCTCTTATACTATCTTACATAGGCAACTTAACTACAACATAGGCTTGTACATTTATATTTTAAGTCAAGACATGAAAAATTACCTCTGACGGAGAATCTAACCCCGGTAATCCGCGTGACAAGCGGGTATGCTTGTCACATACTCATTGTACTATTGGAAACCTATCAAAAATATGTTACATATAAGATATGATAATAAATTTATTAACACTAAACAAATTATATAAGGAATTGGGCTGGCTAATTATAAATGGGGATTATGTAAGTTTCATCAGTGTAATGGCTGTAGAGATGGCTGAAACCTAGTAAAGAACAAGCCATGAAACATATTGATTCCATGAAATTCGTCTCTTACTATTCAAACTAAGAAAAAGCCGTAGGCTTTTTCCTGTTTGTAATTTTTTATATTTAATGTCAATATATTAAAATTGTCCATTAAAAGACGATCATTGGAATCCGGGTTGCAGCGGTAGCTAGCAACCTAGTAAAGGACGATCACATCCAATGTTAAGAAATATAAAAACCCCTAACTCCTAAAAAAAGAGTCAGATCAAAACAAAAAGTACACAATTAGAACTGCCTTGTCCGAAACCCCTATAAAGGAAACTTACCGCCCTTTGGCTTGAATAACAAAGAAAATATATTGGCTTGAAAATCAAGAAAATTCACTTTATTCACGTTATTCTCCACAAACAGGATATTTTTTCTTTCTTCTTCTTTTCCACAGATAGCTTGGCACTGGAACATCGTAGAGAGCTGTTCAATGACTTATTTTAAAGGAAATTAATTGGGTTAAAAACATTTTGTAACTAAAACAAATTATTTTCAAAACAGGATAAATTTTTCCACTACTGTATTTTTGATGTCTTTTCAAAGATATTTGATTATTGAAGCAATCAAACAGTTCGTGGTAAAGTTGTATTTAAACTTAATATTCCATAGATAGCTTGGCACTGGAACATCGTAGACAGTTGTTCAATGACTCATTTTAAAGGAAATCTCTAGATCTAGTGCTATTTGTACTTAATTTTTTTAATTAATTATTTTTTATTATAATAAGGAACGACCTCTTATACTATCTTACATAGGCAACTTAACTACAACATAGGCTTGTACATTTATATTTTAAGTCAAGACATGAAAAATTACCTCTGACGGAGAATCTAACCCCGGTAATCCGCGTGACAAGCGGGTATGCTTGTCACATACTCATTGTACTATTGGAAACCTATCAAAAATATGTTACATATAAGATATGATAATAAATTTATTAACACTAAACAAATTATATAAGGAATTGGGCTGGCTAATTATAAATGGGGATTATGTAAGTTTCATCAGTGTAATGGCTGTAGAGATGGCTGAAACCTAGTAAAGAACAAGCCATGAAACATATTGATTCCATGAAATTCGTCTCTTACTATTCAAACTAAGAAAAAGCCGTAGGCTTTTTCCTGTTTGTAATTTTTTATATTTAATGTCAATATATTAAAATTGTCCATTAAAAGACGATCATTGGAATCCGGGTTGCAGCGGTAGCTAGCAACCTAGTAAAGGACGATCACATCCAATGCTAAGAAATATAAAAACCCCTAACTCCTAAAAAAAGAGCCAGATCAAAACAAAAAGTACACCATTAGAACCGCCTTGTCCAAAACCCCTATAAAGGAAACTTACCGCCCTTTGGCTTGAATAACAAAGAAAATATATTGGTTTGAAATTCAAGAAAATTGACTTTAACCACGTTATTCTCCACAAACGGGATATTTTTTTCTTTCTGCTTTTTCTTCCTCCTCAGCTAGCTGGACAATGGAAAATCATAGAGAGCTGTATAAGAAAAAGCTCATTTTAAAGAAAATTGGTACATCTAGTCACTTTTTTAATTAAAAATAAAATACTTTCTAAAGTAGAATAAATTTTGTCAAAAAATTGCAATTTTGATGTATTTTCATACTGCAGTCTTTTCAAAGATATTTGAGTTTTGAAGCAATCAAACAGTTAATAGTAATGAACTCTGTAGTAATAATAGGTACTTGTTTCAATAGTAACCGAAACTCTAAAGAACGAAATTTTGATACCAATAGATACATTAAAGCAAACAGTTCGTGATAACGAGCTGTATGTTGTATAGTAAGAGCGACTCGTCTCAATAGTAAAACTCGCTACATCTAGTTCCTTCTGTAATTAAAGATAAAATATTTTTTTAATAGTTCCGGTTTGCAGCGGTAGCTAGGAACCTAATTAAAAGAGATCATTCGAAGAACAAACCATTGTATATATTAGACTTAGTTAGCTGCTCGGTTCCTGAAAAAAAAAACTTATTTGTAAACTGAAACTAGAATAATTCCTGAAAATTTTAAACAAAATAATTTTATTTAGCTGCAAAGTCCAAAAATATTTACGGTGTCTGAACAATAATTTCCATTTTTTAATTCAAACCAGAAAAAACCTGAAAATTAAAAAATTAGTTTGGTCTTTTTTTTGCTTCAGTTGACTCGCTACACCATTTAAAATGCCATTAATTTTATATCATCTTAGTTCAAAAATTTTTGGCTTAAAAGACGATCATTGGAATAAAAAGTTATTGCATGCATTGGACTTAGTTAGCTACTTGATCGTTTGAGGTTCGTCTCTTACTATTTCAAAGAAGAAAAAGCCGTAGGCTTTTTCCTGTTTGTAATATTTTCCAGTTTCCGGGTTGCAGCGGTAGCTAGCAACCTAGTAAGAAACGATCACGTCCAATGTTAAGAAACATAAAAACCCATAGTTCCTAACAGAGGAGTCAGATCAAAACAAAAAGTACACCATTAGAACCGCCTTGTCCGAAACCCCTGTATAGGAACCTTTCTGTCCCTTGGCTTGAAGAGCAAGGGGAATATATTGGCTTGAAAATCAAGAAAAGGGGCAGCTACTACAACATTCTGCCTAAAACGGGATATTTTTTTTCTTTTTTTCTTTTTTCTTTTGTATCCAGAGATAGCTTGGCACTGGAACATCGTAGAGAGTTGTTCAATAGCTCATTTTAAAGGAAATTAATTGGGTTAAAAACCTTTTGTAACTAAAATAAATTATTTCTAAAAGAGAATAAATTTTTCCACCAAGAACTGCATTTTTGATGTCTTTTCACACTGCAGTATTTCAAACATAATCGTATACCAGCGGTAAGATTTGAACCCACACCTCCGAAGAGACTAGTGGCTAACACCAGTGCCTTGGACCACTCGGCCAGGCTGCCTCTCATAAATACATATATATGTGAATTTGGGTTGCAGCAGTAGCTAGCAACCTAGTAAGAGACGATCAGTCCAATGCTAAGAAATATAACAAAACTCCTAAAAATAGAGTCAGATCAAAACAAAAGTACATCATTAAAATTACCTTGTCTGAAACCCTACTAGATAAATAATGAATGTCGTCTTTTCCTTATATTAGAGCTATGACGTGAATAGAAAAACACGATATTATGTTGTGGTTTCTGAAAACGTCATGAAATAATATCATTGTGCCATGACGTCATCACGTCTGGTGGCTCCCACGCCTCAGAAGAGACTGGTGGCTAACACCAGTGCCTTGGACCACTCGGTCAGGTTGCCTCTCATAAATAAATATATATGTGAATCTGGGTTGCGGCAATAGCTAGAAATCTAGTAAGAGACGATCAGTCCAATGCTAAGAAATATAACCAAACTCCTAAAAATAGAGTCAAATCAAAACAAAAGTACATCATTAGAATTACCTTGTCTGAAACCCTACTAGATAAATAATGAATGTCGTCATAGCTTTATATTAGAGCTATGACGTGAATAGAAAAACACGATATTATGTTGTGGTTTCCGAAGACGTCAAGAAATAATATCATTGTGCCATGACGTCATCATGAAATACATAAAGGCTCGATCATCAAATTTAAGCTGAAACTAAATAAAGGACAATTATGCCTCCATAAATTCACAGTGATGTATAAGATTTCTAATTACATCTGTAAACTGTTCCACAGTTGCCGGTCCTGATTTCTCATTACATCTGTAAACTGTTCCACAGTTAATTTTGAAAATTATAATAAAGAATTACAAAGGTTAGTAATTTCACAGATAGCTTGGCACTGGAACATCGTAGAGAGTTGTTCAATTTTTACAGTAAAGAACGATCTCTCTTCCATACTAACTGATATTTTGTGGTTTTACAGTAAAGAACGATCTCTCGCCCATAGTAACTGATATATGGTGGTTCCAGGAGTAGCTGCAAGCTATCCAGATTGCAGAAGTAACCGGGTTGCAGCGGCAGCTGTAACCCGGAGTCCGGGTTGCAGCGGTAGCTAGCAACCTAGTAAGAGACGATCACGTCCAATGTTAAGAAATATAAAAACCCATAACTCCTAAAAAAAGAGTCAGATCAAAACAAAAAGTACACCATTAGTATCGCCTTGTCCAAAATTCCTATAAGGAAAACTTACCGCCCTTTGGCTTGAATAACAAAGAATATATATTGGCTTGAAAATCAAGAAAATTGACTTTTACCACGTTATTCTCCACAAAGGGGATATTTTTTTCTTTCTTCTTCTTTTCCACAGATAGCTTGGAACTGGAACATCGTAGAGAGTTGTTCAATGGCTCATTTTAAAGGAAATTAATTGGGTTAAAAACATTTTGTACTTAAAACAATGTATTTTCAAAATAGAATCAGTTTTTTACGAAAAATCGCATATTTCATATTAAAGATTGATCAATGACGTCATAATCGTATACCAGTGGTAGGATTTGAACCCACATTTCCGAAGATACTAGTGACTAACACCAGCACCTTGGACCACTCGGCCAAGAAAAATATCCCACAAACGGGATATTTTTTCTCTCTTTCTTCTTCTTCTTCTTTTCCACAGATGGCTTGGCACTGGGACATTTTAGAGAGTTGTTCAATGGCTCATTTTAAAGGAAATCTCTAGATCTAGTGCTATTTTTACTTAATTTTCTTTTAAATTAATTATTTTTTACGGAAAAGTTAATTTTTTATTATAATAAAGAACGAACTCTATTATTATAATAAAGAACGAATATTTTACCGATTATCTACTAATAACCATATATGACGTAATAAGTGAAATGATGTAATATCTAAAACCTATTTTTTACTAATAACCATATATGACTTAATGAGTGACGTGACGTAAAAATTGAAAAAATTAATTTTTTTTATTTTCGTTTTTAGTTCAGAATTGCTAAAGTTATAAACTGCAAAAATATTTATGGTGTCTGAACAATAGTTTTAATCTTGTAATTTAGACTAAAAAATACCTAAAAATTTAAAATTTAGTTTAATTTTTTGTTAGGTTCTTGATACTTGATACGTGACATAAACATTCAACTAACGGTTACATAATGGTTTCAATCAAGCAAGCTACACGCAAGTTAAAAAAACAGTACTACCAAAAAAACAGAAATAGCATCTTGAAAAGAGAAAAGCAAAGGTATTCAACCGACCAGGCGTACCGAGATACGAAAATTGATAGTGACAAACAGCGTTATTATAAAGATGTAGTTTATAGACAAGCGAAAATTGATAGTGACAAACAGGGTTATTATAATGATGAAGTTTATAGACATGCAACAATTGAGAAAGCCAAACAAAAGATCAAGGAACTGTATGATAACAATATAGATTACCGAAACAAACATAAGAAAAAAGTTGCTACCAGAATAATGGGTAGATACTGAGGTGACAAAAGCTATAATGAAAAAATTAAATTCTCTGCGAGGTTGTACCGTAGAACACATAAGGACAAAGGGAAAAATTACATTCAGAAATACAAGAAGATGGCAAAAATGCAGGCTGATCTTCGTAAATTGAGAATCCGGGTTGCAGCGGTAGCTAGCAACCTAGTAAGAGACAATCACGTCCAATGTTCAGAAATATAAAAACCCCTAACTCCTAAAAAAAGAGTCAGATCAAAACAAAAAGTACACCATTAGAACCACCTTGTCCGAAACCCCTACAAAGGAAACTTACTGCTCTTTGGCTTGAATAACAAAGAAAATATATTGGCTTGAAAATAAAGAAAATTGACTTTAACCACGTTATTCTCCACAAACAGGATATTTTTTTCTTTCTTCTTCTTTTCCAGAGATAGCTTGGCACTGGAACATCATAGAGAGCTGTTCAATGGCTTATTTTTACTATTAAGAACAAACTTTCAGCCCATAGTAACTAATATAAGATTATAATTAATATTAAATATTCATCAATGATGTCATAATCGTAGATTGTAGCCAGGTGGTCCTATTCTAATTAAGAAAAAGCCATAGGCTTTTTCCTGTTTGTAATACAGTAATTTATAACAAAGAACAACCTCTTGCCTATATTAATTTATATTAAACTTATTATATTAAGCTTGATTATCCGGGTTGCAGCGGTAGCTAGCAACCTAGTAAGAGACGATCACGTCCAATGTTAAGAAACATAAAACCCCATAGTTCCTAAAAAGGTGTCAGATCAAAACAAAAAGTACACCATTAGAACCACCTTGTCCGAAACCCATGTATAGGAAACTTTCTGTCCCTTGGCTTGAACAGCAAGGGAAATATATTGGCTTGAAAATCAAGAAAATTGACTTTAACCACGTTATTCTCCCCAAACGGGATATTTTTTTCTCTTTTCTTTTTTTTGTATCCAGAGATAGCTTGGCACTGGAACATCGTAGAGGGTTGTTCAATAGCTCATTTTAAAGGAAATTAATAAGGTTAATAACCTTTTGTAACTAAAATAGATTATTTCTAAAAGGGAATAAATTTTTCCACCAAAAACTGCATTTTCGATGTCTTTTCCCACTGCAGTCTTTCAAACATAATCGTATACCAGCGGTAAGATTTGAACCCACGCCTCCGAAGAGACTGGTGGCTAACACCAGTGCCTTGGACCACTCGGCCAGGCTGCCTCTCATAAATAAATATATATGTGAATTTGGGTTGCAGCAGTAGCTAGCAACCTAGTAAGAGACGATCAGTCCAATGCTAACAAATATAACAAAACTCCTAAAAATAGAGTCAGATCAAAACAAAAGTACATCATTAGAATTACCTTGTCTGAAACCCTACTAGATAAATAATTAATGTCATCATAGTTTTATATTAGAGCTATGACGTGAATTGAAAAACACGAAATTATATTGTTGTTTCTGAAGACGTCATGAAATAATATCATTGCGCTATGACGTCAATAAAATCATTACGCCGTGACGTCGTAATTACTATATAAGAAGCGTCAGAACTGTAAATGTTCTCATTCATAATTACATAATGGTTTCAATCAAGCAAGCTGCACGCAAGTTGAAAAAACAGTACTACACAAACAACAGAGATAGTATCTTGAAAAGAAAAAAACAAAGGTATTCAACCGACCAGGCGTATCGAGAAGTAATAATTGAGAGAGCAAAACAAAGGTATTCAACCGACCAGGCGTATCGAGAAGTAATAATTGAGAGAGCAAAACAAAACAGCAAGATGTGTTATCACAATGATGAAGATTATAGACATGCAAAAATTGAGACAGCCAAACAAATTACATAAAGGCTCGATCATAGAATTTAAGCTGAAACTAAGTAAAGGACAATTTTTCCTCCATATATTCACAGTGATCCGGGTTGCAGCGTTAGCTAGCAACCTAGTAAGAGACGATCAAGTCCAATGTTAAGATATTTAAGAACCCCTAACTCCTGAGAAAAGAGTCAGATCAAAACAAAAATTACACCATTAGAACCACCTTGTACAAAACCCCTATTAAGGAAACTAATCACTCTTTGGCTTGAATAACAAAGAAAATATATTGGCTTGAAAATCAAGAAAATTGACTTTCTGAAGAGAAGAAAATTTCTTTAAGAAGAAAATTCTCCACAAACGGGATATTTTTTTCTTTCCGCTTGATTTTTCTCCTCAACTAGCTGGGCACTGGAAAATCATAGAGAGCTGTATAATAGCTCATTTTAAAGGAAATTGCAACATCTAGTCACTTTTGTAATTAAAAATAAAATACTTTTTAAAGTAGAATCAATTTTGTCAAAAAATTGCATTTTCTATGTATTTTCATACTGCAGTCTTTTCAAAGATATTTGAATTTTGAAGCAATCAAATATAATAAAGATCAAACTCTTCCCTATACTAACTTGCATACGCAACTTCACTTTAGTTAAGATTACAGTATTTATATTTTTATTTACATTAAAAGACGATCACTGAAATAACAAACCATTCCATACATTGGACTTAGTTAGCTACTTGATTGTTTGAGTTTTATCCTTACTATTTAAAAGAAGAAAAAGCCGTAGGCTTTTTCCTGTTTGTATTTATAGTTAAAAAACGAACTCAAGTCCAAAGAAACTGAACACTGTGGTTCATACCCCGGTAACCCGCGTGACAAGCGGGTATGCTTGTCACATACTCATTGTACTATTGGAAACCTATCAAAAATATGTTACATATAAGATATGATAATAAATTTCTTAACACTAAACAAATTATATAAGGAATCGGGCTGGCTAATTATAAATGGGGATTATGTAAGTTTCATCAGTGTAATGGCTGTAGAGATGGCTGAAACCTAGTAAAGAACAAGCCATGGCACATATTGATTCCATGAAATTCGTCTCCTACTATTCAAACTAAGAAAAAGCCGTAGGTTTTTTCCTGTTTGTAATTTTTTATATTTAATGTCAATATATTAAAATTGTCCATTAAAAGACGATCATTGGAATCCGGGTTGCAGCGGTAGCTAGCAACCTAGTAAGGGACGATCATGTCCAATGCTATGAAATATAAAAACCCCTAACTCTTAAAAAAAGAGTCAGATCAAAACAAAAAGTACACCATTAGAACCGCCTTGTCCAAAACCCCTATAAAGGAAACTTACCGCCCTTTGGCTTGAATAACAAAGAAAATATATTGGTTTGAAATTCAAGAAAATTGACTTTAACCACGTTATTCTCCACAAACGGGATATTTTTTTCTTTCTGCTTTTTCTTCCTCCTCAGCTAGCTGGGCAATGGAAAATCATAGAGAGCTGTATAATAAATAGCTCATTTTAAAGGAAATTGCTACATCTAGTCACTTTTTTAATTAAAAATAAAATACTTTCTAAAGTAGAATAAATTTTGTCAAAAAACTGCAATTTTGATGTATTTTCATACTGCAGTCTTTTCAAAGATATTTGAGTTTTGAAGCAATCAAACAGTTAATAGTAATGAACTCTGTAGTAATAATAGGTACTTGTATCAATAGTAACCGAAACTCTAAAGAACTAAATTTTGATACAAATAGATACATCAAAGCAAACAGTTCGTTATAACGAACTGTATGTTGTATAGTAAGAGTGACTCGTCTCAATAGTAAAACTCGCTACATCTAGTTCCTTCTGTAATTAAAGATAAAATATTTTTTTAATAGTTCCGGTTTGCAGCGGTAGCTAGGAACCTAATTAAAAGAGATCATTCGAAGAACAAACCATTGTATATATTAGACTTAGTTAGCTGCTCGGTTCCTTAAAAAACTTATTTGTAAACTGAAACTAGAATAATTCCTGAAAATTTTAAACAAAATAATTTTATTTAGCTGCAAAGTCCAAAAATATTTACGGTGTCTGAACAATAATTTCCATTTTTTAATTCAAACCAGAAAAAACCTGAAAATTAAAAAATTAGTTTGGTTTTTCTTTGGCTTCAGTTGACTCGCTACACCATTTAAATGCCATTAATTTTATATCATCCTAGTTCAAAAATTTTTGGCTTAAAAGACGATCATTGGAATAAAAAGTTATTGCATGCATTGGACTTAGTTAGCTACTTGATCGTTTGAGGTTCGTCTCTTACTATTTCAAAGAAGAAAAAGCCGTAGGCTTTTTCCTGTTTGTAATATTTTCCTGTTTCCGGGTTGAAGCGGTAGCTAGCAACCTAGTAAGAGACGATCACGTCCAATGTTAAGAAATATAAAAACCCATAGTTCCTAACAGAGGAATCAGATCAAAACAAAAAGTACACCATTAGAACCGCCTTGTCCGAAACCCCTGTATAGGAAACTTTCTGTCCCTTGGCCTGAACAGCAAGGGGAATATATTGGCTTGAAAATCAAGAAAAGTGGCAGCTACTACAACATTCTGTCTAAACGGGATATTTTTTTCTTTTTTTCTTTTGTATCCAGAGATAGCTTGGCACAGGAAAATCGTAGAGAGTTGTTCAATGGCTCATTTTAAAGGAAATTAATTGGGTTAAAAAGCTTTTGTAACTAAAATAAATTATTTCTAAAAGTGAATACATTTTTCCACCAAAAACTGCATTTTTGATGTCTTTTCACACTGCAGTATTTCAAACATAATCGTATACCAGCGGTAAGATTTTAACCCATGCCTCCGAAGAGACTGGTGGCTAACACCAGTGCCTTGGACCACTCGGCCAGGCTGCCTCTTATAAATAATATATATGTGAATCTGGGTTGCAGCAGTAGCTAGCAACCTAGTAAGAGACGATCAATCCAATGCTAAGAAATATAACAAAACTCCTAAAAATAGTGACAGATCAAAACTAAAGTACATCATTAGAATTACCTTGTCTGAAACCCTACTAGATAAATCATGAATGTCGTCATAGCTTTATATTAGAGCTATGACGTGAATAGAAAAACACGATATTATGTTGTGGTTTCCGAAGACGTCAAGAAATAATATCATTGTGCCATGACGTCATCATGAAATACATAAAGGCTCGATCATCAAATTTAAGCTGAAACTAAATAAAGGACAATTATGCCTCCATAAATTCACAGTGATGTATAAGATTTCTAATTACATCTGTAAACTGTTCCACAGTTGCCGGTCCTGATTTCTCATTACATCTGTAAACTGTTCCACAGTTAATTTTGAAAATTATAATAAAGAATTATGAAGGTTAGTAATTTCACAGATAGCTTGGCACTGGAACATCGTAGAGAGTTGTTCAATTTTCCGGGTTGCAGCGGTAGCTAGCAACCTAGTAAGAGACGATCACCTCCAATGTCAAGAAATATAACACCCCCCAACTCCTAAAAAAAGAGTCAGATCATAACAAAAAGTACACCATTAGAACCGCCTTGTCCGAATCCTCTATAAAGGAAACTTACCGCCCTTTAGCTTAAATAACAAAGAAAATATATTGGCTTGAAAATCAAGAAAATTGACTTTTACCACGTTATTCTCCACAAACGGGATATTTTTTTCTTTCCGCTTTTTTTTCTTGCTCAGCTAGCTGGGCGCTGGAAAATCATAGAGAGCTGTATAATAGCTCATTTTAAAGGAAATTGCAACATCTAGTCACTTTTGTAATTAAAAATAAAATACTTTTTAAAGTAGAATTAATTTTGTCAAAAATTACAGTAAAGAACGATCTCTCTCCCATACTAACTGATATTTTGTGGTTTTACAGTAAAGAACGATCTCTCGCCCATAGTAACTGATATATGGTGGTTCCAGGAGTAGCTGCAAAATATCCAGATTGCAGCAGTAACCGGGTTGCAGCGGCAGCTGTAGCCCGGAGTTACATAAAGGCTCGATCATCGAATTTAAGCTGAAACTAAGTAAAGGACAATTTTTCCTCCGTATATTCACAGTGATCCGGGTTGCAGCGTTAGCTAGCAACCTAGTAAGAGACGATCACGTCCAATGTTAAGAAATATAAGAACCCCTATCTCCTGAGAAAAGAGTCAGATCAAAACAAAAATTACACCATTAGAACCACCTTGTACAAAACCCCTATTAAGGAAACTTATCACTCTTTGGATTGAATAACAAAGAAAATATATTGGCTTGAAAATCAAGAAAATTGACTTTCTGAAGAGAAGAAAATTTCTTTAAGAAGAAAATTCTCCACAAACGGGATATTTTTTTTCTTTCCGCTTGATTTTTCTCCTCAACTAGCTGGACACTGGAAAATCATAGAGAGCTGTATAATAGCTCATTTTAAAGGAAATTACAACATCTAGTCACTTTTGTAATGAAAAATAAAATACTTTTTAAAGTACAATCAATTTTGTCAAAAAAATTGCATTTTTGATGTATTTTCATACTGCAGTCTTTTCAAAGATATTTGAATTTTGAAGCAATCAAATATAATAAAGATCAAACTCTACCCTATACTAACTTGCATACGCAACTTCACTCTAGTTAAGATTACAGTATTTATATTTTTTTTACATTAAAAGACGATCACTGAAATAACAAACCATTCCATACATTGGACTTAGTTAGCCACTTGATTGTTTGAGTTTCGTCTCTTACTATTTAAAAGAAGAAAAAGCCGTAGGCTTTTTCCTGTTTGTATCTATAGTTAAAAAACGAACTCAAGTCGAAAGAAACTGAACACTGTGGTTCATTCATATTATCTTCATTATTTTAGCTAGAATGTAAATAAACAAGTTTCTTTTTTATATTTTAAATTGAAAAGATAGTGCTTTTGATTCAACATATTAAAAGTTCTTCCCGACGGGGAATCGAACCCCCTTCTCCCAAGTAAAAAGTGGGCATACTTACCATTAGACTATCGATGACTTTAGTCCATCGAACTTTAGTCCATAGAACGAACTTTAGTCCATAGTTTATATTAAAGGACGATCATATAGAAAAGCACAACATTGCATATATTGGACTGAGTTAGTTCTTCAGTTAAGAATCGCTAAAGTTTTTTACAGTAAGGACCGAAGTCTATCTCATAGTAACTAATGCAACGGGAAAAAGAAAAGAGGTCTGTGGTTTATATTACGTCATAAAAGGTTACATTTGATTCTACATTAAAATACGATCATTGGAATAACATTTCACTATCCGGGTTGCAGCGGTAGCTAGCAACGTAGTAAGAGACGATCATGCCCCATAGTAAACCCGGGTTGCAGCGGTAGCTAGCAACCTAGTAAGAGACGATCACGTTCAATGTTAAGAAATATAAAAATCCATAACTCCCAAAAATCCATAAATCGTTTTTTATAATAAAACACGACCTCTTTCCTATACTAAATTTTATACACAACTTAATTATAGTATAGGTTAGTAATTCCACAGATAGCTTGGCACTGAAACATCGTAGAGAGTTGTTCAATGGCTCATTTAAGGGAAATTAATGGGGTTAAAAACCTTTTGTAATTAAAACAAATTATTTTTAAAATAGAATCAGTTTTTTTTTACAAAAAACTGCATATTTCATATTAAAGTTAAATTAAAAGATGATCCGGGTTGCAGAGGTAGCTAGCAACATAGTAAGAGACGATCACCTCCAATGTTAAGAAATATAAAACCCCCCAAATCCTAAAAAAAGAGTCAGATCAAAACAAAAAGTACACCATTAGAACCGCCTTGTCCGAATCCTCTATAAAGGAAACTTATCGCCCTTTGGCTTGATTAACAAAGAAAATATATTGGCTTGAAAATCAAGAAAATTGACTTTTACCACGTTATTCTCCACAAACGGGATATTTTTTTCTTTCCGCTTTTTTTTCCTCCTCAGCTAGCTGGGCACTGGAAAATCATACAGAGCTGTATAATAGCTCATTTTAAAGGCAATTGCAACATCTAGTGCCTTTTGTAATTAAAAATAAAATACTTTTAAAAGTAGAATCAATTTTGTCAAAAAAATTGCATTTTTGATGTATTTTCATACTGCAGTTTTTTCAAAGATATTTGAATTTTTAAGCAATCAAACAGTTCATGGTAATGACCTCTATAGTAAAAATAGCTACTTGTCTCAATAGTAACCGAAATTATAGTAAAGAACGAGCTCTAAATGATGGTTGTAGCTATAGCTACAATCAAGTAAAAGACAAACCGAAGCCCATAGTAACTAAAAGTTTAAAACATGTTTTAAAAAATCATTATTGCAGTAGTTGGCAAAACCTAGTAAAAGGCGAACCAGAGCCCATAGTAACCAAAAAGGGAAAAAAAACGTTTTGAAAACAGTAATAAAGAACAAAATCTAGGCCATAGTAACTGAAAAGTTAAAATAAACAACCAAATGCATGATTATGCAACACATATAGATAGGATATATAATAGTTTTTTTTTTGAAGAATATTTGACAATATTTCTAGTTATTTTTAGTTTAGTGAGGCTCTTTACTTTTCTTTAAAAAGTTTTCTCCACATGTTTTCCATGGAATATTACTATCTGTAAGTACTTAAATAATAAAAAAACACATCTTGCAACTAAAAGTAAGGAGCAATATCAAACCGTAAAACAAACAGAAAAGCGTATCGAAAAGTAAAAATTGACAGAGCCCAACAAAACAGCAAGGAGTCTTATTACAATGATGAAGATCACCGACACAAATGTAAGAAAAAGTTGCTACCAGAATAATGGGTACATACAGGGGTGACAAAAGCTATAATGAAAAAGTCAACCCCTCTACGAGGTTGTACAAAAGACGAAGTAAAAATTTACATTCAGAAGTCCAAGAACATGGCAAAAATGCAAGTTGATCTTTGTAAATTGAGAAATATTTTACGAATGTTTTACCTGGATTTCAAAAAATATTCAAAAATACAGATTAAAATTCTCTTTAAAAGAGCAGAAGTTGTTGAAAAGTCGACTAAAAATGGTCTTGTAAAACTACATAATAATATCCAAACGAAATGTTGTATGTTTAATAAAACACATTCATGGTAGGGACTGATAACTGTGGAACAGTTTTCTTGATAAGAATCTTCCGAGCAGCTTCAGATGTCGGTGGATCAAGCCTAACCAAAGAACGCTAGGCCCAGCGAAGTTCGATGCGATTTCGATCCATCCTTCTCCGTGGTAAATTCCCAACACACTTCTGCTGCGCTAAGCTGCTCACTCTAGAGAATGTGATTTAAATAGTTTATGATGTATTATACGGGATTTCCTTTCTAAATCCACAATTTTATAGTAAAGAACATGCTCTAAATGATATTTTTACCTATAGCTGCAATCACGTAAAAGACAAACCGAAGCATATAGTAACTAAAAGTTTAAAATATGTTTTGAAAAATCACAATTGCTCTAGTTGGCACAACCTAGTGAATGATGAGCCAGAGCCCATAGTAACCAAAAAGTGAAAAAAAACCGTTTTGAAAACATTAATATAGAAAGAAATCTACGCCATAGTAACTGAAATGTTAAAATAAATCATCATATTCATTTTTGCTAAATCCACAATTTTAAAGTGAAGAACGTGCTCCAAATGATGGTTGTAGCTATAGCTGCAATCAAGTAAAAGACAAACCGAAGCATATTGTAACTAAAAGTTTAAATTATGTTTTGAAAAATCATAATTGCTGGAGTTGGCACAACCTAGTGAAAGGCGAACCAGAGCCCATAGTAACCAAAAAGTGGAAAAAAAACCGTTTTGAAAACATTAATAAAGAAAGAAATCTAGGCCATAGTAACTGAAATGTTAAAATAAATCATCATATTCATTTTTGCTAAATCCACAATTTTAAAGTAAAGAACGAGCTCTAAATGATGGTTGTAGGTATAGCTGCAATCAAGTAAAAGACAAACCGAAGCATATAGTAACTAAAAGTTTAAAATATGTTTTGAAAAATCACAATTGCTGTAGTTGGCACAACCTAGTGAAAGGCGAACCAGAGCCCATAGTAACCAAAAAGTGGAAAAAAACCGTTTTGAAAACATTAATATAGAAAGAAATCTAGGCCATAGTAACTGAAATGTTAAAATAAATCAACATATTCATTTTTGTATAATAAAGATCAAACTCTTCCCTATATTAACTTGCATACGCAACTTCACTATAGTTAAGATTACAGTATTTATATTTTTACATTAAAAGACGATCACTGAAATAACAAACCATTCTATACATTGGACTTAGTTAGCTAATTGATTGTTTGAGTTTAGTCTCTTACTATTTAAAAGAAGAAAAAGCCGTAGGCTTTTTCCTGTTTGTATTTATAGTTAAAAAACGAACTCAAGTCCAAAAAAACTGAAGACTGTGGTTCATTCATATTATCTTCATTATTTTAGCTAGAATGTAAATAACCAAGTTTCTTTTTTAAATTTTAAATTGAAAAAGATAGTGCTTTTAATTCAACATATTAAAAGTTCTCCCTGACGGGGAATCGAACCCCCTTCTCCTAGGTAACAAGTGGGCATACTTACCATTATACTATCGAAGACTTATAAAATAAAAGTTACATATAAGATATGATAATAATTTTTTAATCCGGGTTATATAAAGGCTCGATCATCGAATTTTTACATTAAAGAACGAACTTTAGTCCATAGTTTACATTAAAGGACAATGATTAGAAAAGCACACCATTGCATATATTGGACTGAGTTAGTTTTTACATAAAGGCTCGATCATCGAATTTAAGCTGAAACTAAGTAAAGGACAATTATGCCTCCATATATTCACAGTGATGTATAAGATTTCCCATTACATCTGTAAACTGTTCCACAGTTGCCGGTCCATACCTTGGAAGCTTTTCACTAAACATGCAACATTTCTTTTGGATATTACTATGAAGTTTTTCGAAAGCATCTCTAGCTGACTTTTCAACAAAATCTATTCTTTCAGAGATAATTTTAATCATTAATTTTGAATATTTTTCGTAATCCCGGTAAAAACATTCGTAAATTCTTTTTCAATTTACAAAGATCAGCCTGTGCGTTCTTTGCAGCTTGTGTAAACTGCAAAAATATCCATGGTATCCGAGCAATAGTTTGAATATTTCAATACAAGCTAGAAAATACCTTAAAATGTTAAAATTAGTTTTATTTTTGGTTAGGTTCTAACTACCTGATGTGGGATTGACTATGTAGTTTCAGACCAAAAAATTCCATTTTTTAATATATTTTGTTTTTCAACTTAGAATCGCTAAAGTTATTATGTAAACTGCAAAAATATTTATGATATCTGAGCAATAATTTTAATATTTTCATATTCAAACTAACAAAATACCTGAAAATTTAAAAAGTAGTTTTATCCGAGTTGCAGCGGTAGCTAGCAACCTAGTAAGAGACGATCACGTCCAATGTTAAGAAATATAAAAACCCATAACTCCTAAAAAAGGAGTCAGATCAAAACAAAAAGTACACCATTAGAACCCCCTTGTCCGAAACCCCTGTATAGTAAAATTTCTGTCCCTTTACTTGAACAGCAAGGGAAATATATTGGCTTGAAAATCAAGAAAAGTGGCAGCTACTACAACATTCTGCCTAAACGGGATATTTTTTCTCTTTTCTTTGTATCCAGAGATAGCTTGGCACTGGAAAATCGTAGAGGGTTGTTCAATAGCTCATTTTAAAGGAAATTAATTGGGTTAAAAACCTTTTGTAACTAAAATAAATTATTTCTAAAAGAGAATAAATTTTTCCACAAATAACTGAATTTATGATGTCTTTTAACACTGCAGTCTTTCAAACATAATCGTATACAAGCGGTAAGATTTGAAACCACGCCTCCGAAGAGACTGGTGGCTAACACCAGTGCCTTGGACCACTCGGCAAGGTTGCCTCTCATAAATAACTATATATGTGAATCTGGGTTGCAGCAGTAGCTAGCAATCTAGTAAGATCCGGGTTGCAGCGGTAGCTAGCAACCTAGTAAGAGACGATCACGTCCAATTTTAAGAAATATGAAAACCCATAGTTCCTAACAAAGGAGTCAGATCAAAACAAAAAGTACACCATTAGAACCGCCTTGTCCGAAACCCCTGTATAGGAAACTTTCTGTCCCTTGGCTTGAACAGCAAGGGAAATATATTGGCTTGAAAATCAAGAAAATTGACTTTAACCACGTTATTCTCCCCAAACGGGATATTTTTTCTCTTTTCTTTTTTTTTATCCAGAGATAGCTTGGCACTGGAACATCGTAGAGAGTTGTTCAATAGCTCATTTTAAAGAAAATTAATTGGGTTAAAAATCTATAGTAACTAAAATAAATTATTTCTAAAAGAGAATAAATTTTTCCACCAAAAACTGCATTTTCGATGTCTTTTCACACTGCAGTCTTTCAAACATAATCGTATACCAGCGGTAAGATTTGAACCCACGCCTCCGAAGAGACTGGTGGCTAACACCAGTGCCTTGGACCACTCGGCCAGGCTGCCTCTCATAAATAAATATATATGTGAATTTGGGTTGCAGCAGTAGCTAGCAACCTAATAAGAGACGATCAGTCCAATGCTAAGAAATATAACAAAACTCCCAAAAATAGAGTCAGATCAAAACAAAAGTACATCATTAGAATTACCTTGTCTGAAACCTTACTAGATAAATAATGAATGTCATCATAGTTTTATATTAGAGCTATGACGTGAATAGAAAAACACGAAATTATATTGTTGTTTCTGATGACGTCATGAAATAATATCATTGCGCCATGACGTCAATAAAATCATTACGCCTTGACGTCATAATTACTACTTAAGAACGACAAAGATGTAATTTCTCTCATTCTGGATTAGATAATGGTTAGATCAAAGCAAGCTATACGTAAGTTAAAAAACAGTACTACACAAACAACAGAGATAGTAACTTGAAAAGAAAAAAGCAAAGGTATTCAACCAACCAGGCGTATCGAGAAGTAATAATTGAGAGAGCAAAACAAAGGTATTACAGTAAAGAACGATCTCTCTCCCATAGTAACTGATATGGACTTAGTTAGCTACTTGATGGTTTGAGGTTCGTCTCTTACTATTTCAAAGAAGAAAAAGCCGTAGGCTTTTTCCTGTTTGTTATCATCCGGGTTGCAGCGGTAGCTAGCAACCTTGTAAGAGACGATCACGTCCAATGTTAAGAAATATAGAAATAATGCGGGTTGCAGCGGTAGCTAGCAACCTAGTTTACAATAAGGAACGAACTGTAACCCATAGTAACTTAAGTATTAAATCAAATATCCGGGTTGCAGCGGTAGCTAGCAACCTAGTAAGAGACGATCATGTCCAATGTTAAGATTATAATAAAGAACGACCTCTTGCCTTTACTAAATTTTATAGGCCACTTAACTATAGCATAGGCTAGTACAGTTATTATATTTATGGTCAATATATTAAAATTTTCCACTAAAAGACGGTCATTTGAATAAAAATCCAATACATACATCCGGGTTGCAGCGGTAGCTAGCAACCTAGTAAGATCATCCAATGTTAAGAAATATAAAAACCCATAGTTCCTAACAGAGGAGTCAGATCAAAACAAAAAGTACACCATTAGAACCGCCTTGTCCGAAACCTCTATAAAGGAAACTTACCGCCCTTTGGCTTGAATAACAAAGAAAATATATTGGCTTGAAAATCAAGCAAATTGACTTTTACCACGTTATTCTCCACAAACGGGATATTTTTTTCTCTTTTCTTTCTTTTCCAGAGATAGCTTGGCACTGGAACATCGTAGAGAGTTGTTCAATAGCTCATTTTAAAGGAAATTAATTGGGTTAAAAACCTTTTGTTACCAAAATAAATTATTTCTAAAAGAGAATAAATTTTTCCACCAAAAACTGAATTTTCGATGTCTTTTCACACTGCAGTATTTCAAACATTATACCAGCGGTAAGATTTGAACCCACACCTCCGAAGAGACTGGTGGCTAACACCAGTGCTTTGGACCACTCGGCCAGGCTGCCTCTCATAAATAAATATATATGTGAATTTGGGTTGCAGCAGTAGCTAGCAACCTAATAAGAGACGATCAGTCCAATGCTAAGAAATATAACAAAACTCCCAAAAATAGAGTCAGATCAAAACAAAAGTACATCATTAGAATTACCTTGTCTGAAACCTTACTAGATAAATAATGAATGTCATCATAGTTTTATATTAGAGCTATGACGTGAATAGAAAAACAAGAAATTATATTGTTGTTTCTGATGACGTCATGAAATAATATCATTGCGCCATGACGTCAATAAAATCATTACGCCGTGACGTCATAATTACTACTTAAGAACGAGAAAGATGTAAATTCTCTCATTCTGGATTAGATAATGGTTAAATCAAAGCAAACTATACGCAAGTTGAAATAACAGTACTACAAAAACAACAGAGATAGTAACTTGAAAAGAAAAAAGCAAAGTTATTCAACCGACCAGGCGTATCAAGAAGTATTAATTGAGAGAGCAAAACAAAGGTATTACAGTAAAGAACGATCTCTCTCCCATAGTAACTGATATGGACTTAGTTAGCTACTTGATGGTTTGAGGTTCGTCTCTTACTATTTCAAAGAAGAAAAAGCCGTAGGCTTTTTCCTGTTTGTTATCATCCGGGTTGCAGCGGTAGCTAGCAACCTTGTAAGAGACGATCACGTCCAATGTTAAGAAATATAGAAATTATGCGGGTTGCAGCGGTAGCTAGCAACCTAGTTTACAATAAGGAACGAACTGTAACCCTTAGTAACTTAAGTATTAAATCAAATATCCGGGTTGCAGCGGTAGCTAGCAACCTAGTAAGAGACGATCATGTCCAATGTTAAGATTATAATAAAGAACGACCTCTTGCCTTTACTAAATTTTATAGGCCACTTAACTATAGCATAGGCTAGTACAGTTATTATATTTATGGTCAATATATTAAAATTTTCCACTAAAAGACGGTCATTGGAATAAAAATCCAATACATACATCCGGGTTGCAGCGGTAGCTAGCAACCTAGTAAGATCATCCAATGTTAAGAAATATAAAAACCCATAGTTCCTAACAGAGGAGTCAGATCAAAACAAAAAGTACACCATTAGAACCGCCTTGTCCGAAACCTCTATAAAGGAAACTTACCGCCCTTTGGCTTTAATAACAAAGAAAATATATTGGCTTGAAAATCAAGCAAATTGACTTTTACCACGTTATTCTCCACAAACGGGATATTTTTTTCTCTTTTCTTTCTTTTCCAGAGATAGCTTGGCACTGGAACATCTTAGAGAGTTGTTCAATAGCTCATTTTAAATGAAATTAATTGGGTTAAAAACATTTTGTTACCAAAATAAATTATTTCTAAAAGAGAATAAATTTTTCCACCAAAAACTGCATTTTCGATGTCTTTTCACAATGCAGTATTTCAAACATTATACCAGCGGTAAGATTTGAACCCACGCCTGCGAAGAGACTGGTGGCTAACACCAGTGCCTTGGACCACTCGGCCAGGCTGCCTCTCATAAATAATATATATGTGAATCTGGGTTGCAGCAGTCGCTAGCAACCTAGTAAGAGACGATCAGTCCAATGCTAAGAAATATAACAAAACTCCTAAAAATAGAGTCAGATCAAAACAAAAGTACATCATTAGAACTACCTTGTCTGAAACCCTACTAGATAAATAATGAATGTCGTCATAGTTTTATATTACAGCTTTGACGTGAATAGAAAAACACGATATTATGTTGTGGTTTCTGCAGACGTCATGAAATAATATCATTGCGCTATGACGTCAATAAAATCATTACGCCGTGACGTCATAATTACTATATAAGAAGCGTCAGAACTGTAAATGTTCTCATTCATAATTACATAATGGTTTCAATCAAGCAAGCTGCACGCAAGTTAAAAAAACAGTACTACGCAAACAACAGAGATAGTATCTTGAAAAGAGAAAAGCAAAGGTATTCAACCGACCAGGCGTATCGAGAAGTGAAAATTGAGAGAGCAAAACCAAACAGCAAGATGCGTTATCAAAATGATGAAGATTATAGACATGCAAAAATCGAGACAGCCAAACACAAGTTCAAGGAGAGTTATCATAATGATGAAGATTACCGCATCAAATATAAGAAAAACCAAAAGCAAAGGTATTCAACCGTCCAGGTATATCGAGAAGTAAAAATTGAGACAGCCAAACAACAGATCAAGGAGCGTTACTGGGGTGACAAAATCTATAATGTAAAAATTAAATTCTCTGTTATGTTGTACCGAAGAACGCTTAAGGACAAAGGGAAAATTACAATAAAGAACGACACCTAGCCCATGTTATTATAATAAAGAACAAACTTTTGCCTCTACTAAATTTTATAGGCCACTTAATTATAGTTTAGGCTATTACAGTTATATTGAAGGCCAATATATTAAAATTTTCCATTAAAAGACGACCATTGGAAGAAAAACCCATTACATACATTTGATTTAGTTAGCTATTTGATTGCTTAAGGCTAGTCTCTTACTATTTCAAAGATGAAAATGCCGTAGGCTTTCTCCTGTTTGTAATCAATTAGAAAGATTTATAATAAAGAACAGACTCTAGCCAATAGTAACTTAAATATTTTATATAAAGATGTGTAGTAAAGAATGGGCTCAAGTCCAAAGGAACTTAACCCTGTGGTTCATTCATATAATCTCCCTTATTTTAGCTAGGGGGTAACTAAACAAGTTTCTTGTCAAATTTAAAATTTAAAAGCATATCAACAGCGAAGGAATCCGGGTTGCAGCGGTAGCTAGCTACCTAATAAGAGACGATCACCTCCAATGTTAAAAAATATATTATAATAAAGAACGACCTCTTGCCTATACTAAATTTTATACGCCACTTAATTATAGTATAGGTTAGTAATCCGGGTTGCAGCGGTAGCTAGCAACCTAGTAAGAGATGATCATGTCCAATGTTAAGAAATATAAAAACCCCTAACTCCTAACAAAGGAGTCAGATCAAAACAAAAAGTACACCATTAGAACCGCCTTGTGCGAAACCCCTGTATAGTAAAATTTCTGTCCCTTGACTTGAACAGCAAGGGAAATATATTGGCTTGAAAATCAAGAAAAGTGGCAGCTATTACAACATTCTGCCTAAACGGGATATTTTTTTTTCTCTTTTCTTTGTTTCCAGAGATAGCTTGGCACTGGAAAATCTTAGAGAGTTGTTCAACGGCTCATTTTAAAGGAAATTAATTGGGTTAAAAACCTTTTGTAACTAAAATAAATTATTTCTAAAAGAGAATAAATTTTTCCACCAAAAACTGCATTTTTTATGTCTTTTCACACTGCAGTCTTTCAAACATTATCGTATACCAGCGGTAAGATTTGAACCCACGCCTTCGAAGAGACTGGTGGCTAACACCAGTGCCTTGGACCACTCGGCCATGCTGCCTCTTATATATAATTATATATGTGAATCTGGGTTGCAGCAGTAGCTAGCAATCTAGTAAGAGACGATCAGTCCAATGCTAAGAAATATAAAAACCCAAAACTCCTAAAAATAGAGTCAAATCAAAACAAAAGTACATCATTAGAATTACCTTGTCTGAAACACCATTAGAACCGCCTTGTCCAAAACCCCTGTATAGGAAACTTTCTGTCCCTTGGCTTGAACAGCAAGGAAAATATATTGGCTTGAAAATCAAGAAAAGTGGCAGCTACTACAACATTCTGCCTAAACGAGATATTTTTTCTTTTTTTTCTTTTTTCTTTTCCACAGTTAGCTTGGCACTGGAACATCGTAGAGAGTTGTTCAATAGCTCATTTTAAAGGAAATTAATTGGGTTAAAAATCCATAGTAACTAAAATAAATTATTTCTAAAAGAGAATAAATTTTTCCACCAAAAACTGCATTTTTGATGTTTTTTCACACTGCAGTATTTCAAACATAATCGTATACCAGCGGTAAGATTTGAACCCACACCTCCGAAGAGACTGGTGGCTAACACCAGTGTCTTGGACCACTCGGCCAGGCTGCCTCTTATAATTTGGGTTGCAGCGGTAGCTAGCAACCTAGTAAGAGACGATCACCTCCAATGCTAAGAAATATAAAAACCCAAAACTCCTAAAAATAGAGTCAAATCAAAACAAAAGTACATCATTAGAATTACCTTGTCTGAAACCCTACTAGATAAATATTGAATGTCGTCATATCTCTAGTAAGAGACGATCAGTCCAATGCTAAGAAATATAAAAACCCAAAACTCCTAAAAATAGAGTCAAATCAAAACAAAAGTACATCATTAGAATTACCTTGTCTGAAACCCTACTAGATAAATATTGAATGTCGTCATAGTTTTATATTAGAGCTATGACGTGAATAGAAAAACACGACCTTATATTGTTGTTTCTGAAGACGTCATGAAATAATATCATTGCACTATGACGTCATCATGAAATAAAATCATTACTTCGTGACGTCATAATTACTATATAAGAAGCGCCAGAACTGTAAATCATTCATAATTACATAATGGTTTCAGTCAAGCAAGCTGCACGCAAGTTGAAAAAACAGTACTACACAAACAACAGAGATAGTATCTTGAAAAGACAAAAGCAAAGGTATTCAACCGACCAGGCGTATCGAGAAGTAATCAAACATTACAGAAAAGAGCGATCTCTCGCCAATAGTAACTGATATATGGTGGCTTCAGGGGTAGCTACAAGTATACATAAAAGGATCGATATGGTTCATCGTAAATGCAGAATATGTAAGTTTCATCAGATATAATTTCATGATCAAGATTGATCAATGACGTCATTATCATAGGTATTACCCAGATTGTCTCTTACTATTCCAATTAAGAAAAAGCCATTGGCTTTTTCCTGTTTGTATCCGGGTTACAGCGGTAGCTAGCAACCTAGTAAGAGACGATCACGTCCAATGTTAAGAAATATAAAAGCTCATAGTTCCTAACAGAGGAGTCAGATCAAAACAAAAAGTACACCATTAGAACTGCCTTGTCCAAAACCCCTGTATAGGAAACTTTCTGTTCCTTGGCTTGAACAGCAAGGAAAATATATTGGCTTGAAAATCAAGAAAAGTGGCAGCTACTACAATATTCTGCCTAAACGAGAGATTTTTTTCTTTTTTTCTTTTTTCTTTTCCACAGATAGCTTGGCACTGGAACATCGTAGAGAGTTGTTCAATAGCTCATTTTAAAGGAAATTAATTGGGTTCATAGTAATTAAAATAAATTTTTTCTAAAAGAGAATAAATTTTTCCACCAAAAACTGCATTTTTGATGTCTTTTCACACTGCAGTATTTCAAACATAATCGTATACCAGCGGTAAGATTTGAACCCACGCCTCCAAAGAGACTGTTGGCTAACACCAGTGTCTTGGACCACTCGGCCAGGCTGCCTCTTATAATTTGGGTTGCAGCAGTAGCTAGCAACCTAGTAAGAGACGATCAGTCCCATGCTAAGAAATATAAAAACCCAAAAGTCCTAAAAATAGAGTAAGATCAACACAGAAGTACATCATTAGAACTACCTTGTCTGAAACCCTACTAGATAAATAATGAATGTCGTCATAGCTTTATATTAGAGCTATGACGTGAATAGAAAAACACGAGATTATGTTGTGGTTTCTGAAAACGTCAGGAAATAATATCATTGCGCCATGACGTCATCATGAAATAAAATCATTACGCCGTGACGTCATGATTACTACTTAAGAACTAGAAAGATGAAAATGGTCTCATTCGTGAATTACATAATGGTTAGATCAAAGCATGCTGCACGCAAGTTAAAAAAACAGTATTACACAGACAACAGAGATAGTATCTTGAAAAGAGAAAAGAAAAGGTATTCAACCGACCAGGCGTATCGAGAAGTAAAAATTGAGATCCGGGTTGCAGCGGTAGCTAGCAACTTAGTAAGAGACGATCACGCCCAATGTTAATCCGGGTTGCAGCGGTAGCTAGCAACCTAGTAAGAGACGATCTTTACAGTAAAGAATGATCTCTCTCCCATAGTAACTGATATGTTATAATAAAGAACGACCTCTTACCTATACTAAATTTTATATGCAATTTAATTATACTATAGGTTAGTAATTCAACAGATAGCATGGCACTGCAACATTGTAGAGAGTTGTTCAATGACTCATTTTGAAGGAAATTAATGGGGTTAAAAACCTTTTGTAATTAAAACAAATTATTTTTATTACATTAAGAAATTTCATATGTTCCTTAAGAAATCATCATAAGTAAAAATTTTCCATACAGAAATTGAACTCAAGCCTACTGGGTGAGAGCTATCCCAACCTCTAGACCATATAGGATATATTAAAATATCCGATTAATGAAGTTTATGTTAAAGAACGAATTATAAACCTAGTTAGCTGCCTGATTATTTTAGGATCGTATCTTACTATTCCAAAGAAGAAAAAGCCGTAGGCTTTTCCTGTTTGTAATTTATTTTATAATAAAGAATGAACTTCAGGCTTTACTAACTGAAAAGTTTAATATTTTTATATGTTACCCGGGTTGCAGCGGTAGCTAGCAACCTAGTAAGAGATTATATTAAAGAACGAATAATAACCAACAGTAATTGAAGTATTTAAATAAATAATTATATACACGCCGAAAGAAAAACGTGTGTTATCTTTCGAAAAGATAATATGAGAAAAATATCTTTTGAAAATTTATTTCCATGGTTAGTCATTTTAGCAGTATCATTGTTGCAACTGCAACTGCAATCATTTTACATAAACGATTGGTATAGTTAATAATTACTGTATTACATGAAGGACCGATATAGCTCATCATAAATGGTGTTTGTCAATTTTTATTACAGTAAAGAACATTATTTATTATAAAGCTACTGTAATTACATGATAAGACAATCATTGGAATAAAAAATTATTGCATATATGAGACTTAGTAGCTACTTGATTGCTATCCGGGTTGCAGCGGTAGCTAGCAACCTAGTAAGAGACGATCACCTCCAATGTTGAGAAATATAAAAACCCATAGTTCCGAAAAAAGGAGTCATATCAAAACAAAAAGTACACCATTAGAACTGCCTTGTCTGAAACCCCTGCATAGTAAACTTTCTGTCCCTTGGCTTGAACAGCAAGGGAAATATATTGGCTTGAAAATCAAGAAAAGTGGCAGCTACTACAACATTCTGCCTAAACGGGATATTTTTTTTTCTTGTTTTCCAGAGATAGATTGGCACTGGAACATCGTAGAAAGTTGTTCAATGGTTCATTCTAAAGGAAATTAATTGGGTTAAAAATCTTTTGTAACTAAAATAAATTATTTCTCAGAGAGAATAAACTTTCAAATAAAAACTGCATTTTTGATGTCTTTTCATGCAGCAGTCTTTCAAAAATATTTGATTTTTGTACATAAATCAAAATCTATGTATTTTCAGATCCGGGTTGCAGCGGTAGCTAGCAACCTAGTAAGAGACGATCACGTCCAATGTTAAGAAATGTAAAAAACCATAGTTCCTAACAGAGGAGTCAGATCAAAACAAAAAGTACACCATTAGAACCGCCTTGTCCGAAACCCCTGTAAATGAAACTTTCTGTCCCTTGGCTTGAACAGCAAGGGAAATATATTGGCTTGATCAAACAGTTCGTGGTAACGAACTGTAAGTAAGGAGCGACCCGGCTCAATGGTAACCGAAACTCTAGAAAACGGTATTTTGATACAAATAGATACATCAAAAGAATCAGATTTTAATGCTGATATCAAATATATAAGTTTGATCAAGTTTGATTGTACCCATCAAAAGTTAGGCGCCTGAGAAAATTTGGCTTATTTTTGAAAAAAGGAAGAAATGCCCCCTAAAAGCTATAGAACCACAATGAAAATCACACCATCATATTCAGCGTATCAGAGAACCCTACTGTAGAGATTTCAAGCTCAAATCTACAAAAATGTGGAATTTTGCATTTTTTGCCAGGAGAAAGATCACGGGTGCGTGTTTATTTGTTTGTTTGTTTTTTTTCCAGGGGTGATCGTATCGACCCAGTTGTCCTAAAATATCGTGGGAGGGCTCATTGGAATGGAAATTAAAAGTTCTAAGTGACCAAAAAAAATGGAGGGCAACTAGGCCCCCTCCCACGCTCATTTTTTTCCCAAAGTCACCTGATCAAAATTTTGAGATAGCCATTTTGTTCAGCACGTTCGAAAATATAATAAGTATGTCTTTTAGGATGACTTAATCCCCCGAAATTCCCGGGGGAGGGCTGAAAGTTATGAACTTTACCCAATGTTAACATATAGTATTGGTGATTTGGAAGTATACAGACGTTTTCAGGGGATATTTTTCCTGGTAGTGGGGGGGTGGTTCGGGGGTTATGAGGAAGGATCTTTCCATGAAGGAAGTGTTCATAGGGGAAGGGACAGTGCTATGAAGGGGACGCCGGACTTCCCAGCATTATTTAAAGCAAGATCAGAAATTTAATATAAAAAAACAACTATTTAAACTGCAATAGCAGCAGCACCGAAACTTCAAACGAACAGAAAATATTACATATATGATTGGGTTCACCCCGTAGTCAATACCTCGCTCTTTAAGCCAAAGATTTTTTAGTACTTTCATAAGAGCTATTAATCTAATTAACGGCCTTTGTGATTAAGCGGTCATTTTTAAAGAATTGGAACAAAATTCGAACTTTCGCTTAACGAGCAAGGTATTGACTAGGGGGCGAACCCCCTAATAAACAAATTAAATATATATGAATATAGAAGTTCGTTACGTAAGTTAATTCGTAAGTTACGTATATTTATTACTAATAAAAACGTTCGTAAATATAATTAAACAAGTTTCGAGAAAGCCATTTAACTAAATAAAAGTAAATTAATATGAAAATGTTGTTTTAATTATTCATGTACGGTGAGCCAAGATCAAAACCTGAATTTATTCAAAAACGTTCAAAAATTAAATAAAAAAAACAAGTTTTTTAAACTGAAAGTAAGGAGCGACAATAAAACTTAAAACGAACAGAAATTATTCCTTATATGAAAGGGGCTGTCCCCTCCTCAACGCCTCGCTCTTTACGCTAAAGTTTGACTCTGTCTCACAACTTTATTTTTTAACACAATAAAAAACTTTAGCGTAAAGAGCGAGGCGTTGAGGAGGGGACAGCCCCTTTCATATACGGAATAATTTCTGTTCGTTTTAAGTTTTATTGTCGCTCCTTACTTTCAGTTTAAAAAACTTGTTTTTTTTATTTAATTTTACAATAAGGAACGAACTTTAACCCATAGTAACTTAAGTATTAAATCAAACGGTTCGTTGTCATAGTAAAGAGCTGTGTAATGGCTCATTTTTAAGTAAACTGCTGTATATAGAAACCTTTTTTAATTAACAAAATTAATTATTATTATAAAACAAATTATTACGATGTGGTAAAGAACTAACTCTAGGCGATAGCAACTAATTTAATTTTAAAAAGAAAGAATTACAGCAGAAACCTAAATGGTAGTATAAGTAAGCTACATTTAATAACAACCGTCCACCAGGATTTGAACTCGGATCGCAGGATTCAAAGTCTTAAGTGCTAACCACTACACCAAGAAATGTGAAAGAATTTTAACAGTATATGATAACTTAAAGACCAAACTCTAACCATCAGTATTGTCTATCAGATCGTTTTAACGAACTTTATAGCAATTTTATACATTAAAAGACGATCATTGGAATAAAAAATTATTGCATACATTGGACTTAGTTAGCTACTTGATCGTTTGAGGTTCGTTTCTTACTATTTCAAAGAAGAAAAAGCCGTAGGCTTTTTCCTGTTTGTAATAACCGGGTTGCAGCGGTAGCTAGCAACCTAGTAAGAGACGATCACGTCAAATGTTAAGAAATATAAAAACCCATAGTTACAATAATTACAATAAAGAGCGTGTATGGGTGTGAGGAGTGGTTATATCATCATAGTAGTAGCTATAGCTTGAATCTAGTAAAAGTCCAATTGCCAAAGCAAAAAGCGGTGGCGTAATCTTGTGAAAGTTCAGGGTTGCAGCGGTAGCTAGCAACCTAGTAAGAGACATTCACATCTCGTAGTAAAAACAAAATAGCCCATAACTCCTAAGACTACAGTCAGATCCAAAAAGAAGTCCAAAATTAGAATTGCTTTTTCCAACACCCTTATTTAGGAAAATAACAGCCCTTGGCTTGAATAATAAGGAAAATATATTGGTTTGAAAATCAAGAAAGTGGCTTTAACCACGATATTCGGCATCTAGAGCATCTTTTTTTCTGTTATTTTTTCACCCAGATAGCTGGGCACTGGAAAATCATAAAGAGCTGTTGAATAGCTCATCTTAAAAGAAATTGCTACTTTAAGTACCTTTTGTAATTAAAAAACAAAAAGTTTTAAAAATAGAATCATGTTTTACAAAAAAACCTGCATTTTTATGTACAAGCTTGATAAATGCTGATCATAATCGTGGGTTGCAAGGCCGAATCCAGGGGGGGGGTTCAAACCCCCCCCCCCTGGTATTTATACGCGTTTGTCTTTCGACAAGAGAATTTTATTTTATTTTAGTTCTCAGTTCAAGATCACAAAAGTTATTATATAAACTGCGACAATATGTATACTGTCTGCCGTTTCCCTACAACCGATCAAAACAGAATTTGAGGCACGATCCAATTTAAGCCTCACTTGATTCTAGCTTTGTCGTTATAAATGCTGACATTTTCCAATGTTGACATTTTTTCATTCGATTCACCTTTTCTGTCAATAATAATATTAAAAGAGAAAAAGACAATAGAGAAGGAAAAATATATAAAAAAAAAATATTGAAAAGAAGGAAAAATATTCGATGGAGAATGAGTCGAACATTGTGCTATCGCAAAAATATGATTCTAACACATGCACTCTCTGTTATGTCGAAAGGTTACATGAAACCAAAGAGGGTCTACTACATCCATCAGCGATATCACCATTGACAGTGAGCATACAACTTTGTATGTTCTTTTTTCAAATACATGATCAAACATAATTTAAAACAATCAAATCTGAGCCTTGCTTGATTTTAGCTTTGTCGTCATAAATGTTGACATTTTCCAAATACGGTATTCCATTCATTTTTTCTGTTAACAACAATGTGAAAAGAGGAAAAGGTTCTTACGTGTTATAACGACCACACTCAAGAACTGAAGTTAGGTTAATCATAATAAAAAATACCAAAATCTGATAAAAATATTATATTTTAGTCGCAAAATTGTGGAAACTAAAACAGATTATGGAACACGTTACTATTATGGAAAGCCCAAAAACACGTTATATTAAATACTTATATTAAATACTAACCTAACAGCCTCTATGTATTAAATACTTAATTAAAATATAACTTCATAGTAGTTTTTCTCACTCAGGCTAACCTAATTATCAAGGAGGCACACTTGCGCCTCTTTAAAGAGGCGACCCACCACAATGTTAAGCGATTTCCGGTCCTAGAGGTTCCAGAGAGACGGCGGTGATCGCATTTCGTAGCCTAAGCTCAAACTAAGAAACATGCAAAATTTCACCCCCTTCCGACTTTATCTTCATATCTCAATCCAATCACTTCTTCCCTTTTTTCCAAAAACCAAATATAGCCACTTAATGTTCATTAAATTATTTTTTTATCAGCCACGCCTATAGGCCACAGTTGGCAATGGATCTGAGTGAATGAGGACTCATTCGAAGCAGGATTCGACCTGTTAGGGCCTTTTGATATTTTCAGGCCGAAAACAATTATCCCCCGAAATTACATTTACCAAAAACCTCGTTTTCCTATAAGAGCCCATGTTAATTTTTGAAATTCCTAAAAGCATAGTATTTCATTATTAAATTAGATCAAAATAGACCTCTTAACCTGACAAGACCGAATGCAAGCTTCCAAAAATTCCAGCTCTTTCCCAGAATTTTTTTTTGTCGAAAAACGAAAATCTTAAAATCTTTAAAAGCCTTAACACAAGAATTTTCAAAAGCGGGGGGTTTTAGTGGGCGGCAGCCCCCCAACTTTAACTCCTGATACGATTTATAATAAAGAACGACCTCATGCCTATACTAAATTTTATACGCCACTGAATTATAGTATAGGTTAGTAATTCCACAGATAGCTTGGCACTGGAACATCGTAGAGAGTTGTTCAATAGCTCATTTTAAAGGAAATTAATGGGGTTAAAAATATTATATTAAAAGACGATCATTAGAAGAACAAACCATTGCATACATTGGACTTAGTTAGCTTCCTTATTCTTTGAGATTTTACAGTAAAGAATGATCTCTCTCCCTTAGTAACTGATATGTTACATTAATAGACGATCATTGGAATAAAAAGTTATTGCATGCATTGGACTTAGTTAGCTACTTGATCGTTTGAGGTTCGTCTCTTACTATTTCAACGCAGAAAAAGCCGTAGGCTTTTTCCTGTTTGTAATATTTCCCTGTTTGCTATTAGGGATACAGCGGTATTACAAAATTAAAGTAAAGAACAATCTCTCGCCAATAGTAACTGATATACGGTGGCGCCAGGGGTAGCTACAAGTACATGAAAGGACCGAAAGGATTCATCGTAAATGCTGAATTTGTAAGTTTCATCAAATATAATTTCATGATCAAGATTGATCAATGTCCGGGTTGCAGCGGTAGCTAGCAGCCTAGTAAGAGACGATCACGTCCAATGTTAAGAAATATAAAAACCCCTAACTCCTAAAAAAAAGAGTCAGATCAAAACAAAAAGTACACCATTAGACATACCGCTCTTTGGCTTGAATAACAAAGAAAATATATTGGCTTTAAAATCAAGAAAATTGACTTTAACCACGTTATTCTCCACAAACGGGATATTTTTTCTTTCTTCTTCTTTTCCACAGATAGCTTGGCACTGTAACATCGTAGAGAGTTGTTCAATGGCTCATTTTAAAGAAAATCTCTAGATCTAGTGCTATTTGTACTTAATTTTTTTTAAGTTAATTATTTTTTAAAATAAGATTAATTCTTTATATACAATATTGATCAGTGACGTCATAGTCGTTGGATGTAGTTAGTATTACATAAATGCTCGATCATCGAATTTAAGCTGAAACTAAGTAAAGGACAATTATGCCTCCATATATTTACAGTGACGTATAATATTTCCCATTACATCTGTAAACTGTTCCACAGTTGCCGGTCCATACCTTGGAAGCTTTTCACTAAACATGCAACATTTCTTTTGGATATTACTATGTCCGGGTTGCAGCGGAAGCTAGCAACCTAGTAAGAGACGATCACCTCCAATGTAAAGAAATATAAAACCCTTAACTCCTAAAAAAAGAGTCAGATCAAAACAAAAAATATACCATTAGAACCACCTTGTCCGAAAACCCTATTAAGGAAACTTACCGCCCTTTGGCTTGAATAACAAAGAAAATATATTGAATGAAAATCAAGAAAATTGACTTTTACCACGTTATTCTCCACAAACGGGATATTTTTTTCTTTCCGCTTGATTTTTCTTCTCAGCTAGCTGGGCACTGGAAAATCATAGAGAGCTGTATAATAGCTCATTTTAAAGGAAATTGCAACATCTAGTCACTTTTGTAATTAAAAAATAAAATACTTTTTAAAGTAGAATCAATTTTGTCAAAAAAATTGCATTTTTGATGTATTTTCATGCTGCAGTCTTTTCAAAGATATTTCAATTTTGAAGCAATCAAACAGTTCATGGTAATGAACTCTATAGTAATAATAGCTACTTGTCTCAATAGTAACCGACACTCCTGGAACCAAAATTTTCTTTTTTTGCTTAATCGCTAAAATTATTATGTAAACTGCAAAAATATTTATGATGCCTAATCAGTAATAGTAATTTCTTAATTTAAACAACAAAAATACATGAAAATTTTATAATTAGTTTTACTTTTTGTCTCCTGGAAGAAATTTTTTTTTCATCTCAGTTCAAAGTTATTATTGTATCCTGGAACCAAACTTTTTTTTGTTTGTAACCCGTAAGGTACGTATTATTGTACATATTATTGTCTTATAATTGCAATTATTTTAGTTTTCAGTCCAGAATCGCTAAACTTATTATGTAAACTGCAAAAATATTTATGGTGTCTAACCAATAATACTAATTTTGTAATTCAAACAAGATAAATACCTGAAAATTTAAAAATTAGTTTTTTTTTATGCTAGGTTTTAGACACTCGACACGGGGTATTGTGTACTTAATAATTTTAAACCTTGAAAAAATATGGTCTCACGCGAGTGGAAAAAAAGAAAGAATAACCAAAAAAACTATCAAAATAGAGCAGTCCAAATTTTTTACTAATAGAAAACTTTACTACACAAAAAATAAAGCTAACATCCTGAAATATAGGAAAAGTTTATTTAAAAGAGATAAAAATGCCACCGAACGCAATAAAGCTCGAGAACGCGTAAGGATTGCTACTAAGATGCCTTGTGATCCAGAATTTAAGAAAATGAAATGTGACAGAGCAAAACAGAGGTATGTTACGGATCAGGGGTATCGAGAAGGGAAAATTGAGACAGCCAAACAAAAGAGCAAGGAACGGTATGATAACGATATAGATTACCGAAACAAACATAAGAAAAAAGTTGCTACCAGAATAATGGGTAGATACTGGGGTGACAAAAGCTATAATGAAAAAATTAAATTCTCTGCGAGGTTGTACCGAAGAACGCATAAGGACAAAGGGAAAAATTACATTCATAAATACAAGAAGATGGCAAAAATGCAGGCTGATCTTCGTAAATTGAGAAACATTTTACGCATGTTTTACCGGGATCACGAAAAGTATTCAAAATTACAGATTAAAATTCTCTTTGAAAGTCGGATGCTGTTGAAAAGTCGGCTAGAAATGCTTTAGCAAACCTTCATAGCAATATCCAAAAGAAATGTTGTCAGTTTAATGAAAAGCTTCCAAGGTATGGACTGGCAACTGCGGAACAGTTTATAGATACAATGGAAAATGTTTGACAACACAGTGAATATACAGAGGCGTACTTCTTAGAAAGTTCGTATATTAATTTTGGAAGGAGCAATTACAGTTTATGTAGCAGCAATAAAAATATATATACATGCATACCTATCAACAGCGAAGGAAAAGCAATGTTTTTCAATTATGTTTACATTAAAAGACGATCACTGAAATAACAAACCATTCCATACATTGGACTTAGTTAGCTACTTGATTTTTTTAGTTTCGTCTCTTACTATTTAAAAGAAGAAAAAGCCGTAGGCTTTTTCCTGTTTGTATTTATAATTAAAAAACGAACTCAAGTCCAAAGAAACTGAACCCTGTGGTTCATTCATATTATTTTCATTATTTTAGCTAGAATGTAAATAAACAAGTTTCTTTTTTAAATTTTAAATTGAAAAGATAGTGCTTTTCATTCAACATATTAAAAGTTCTCCCCAACGGGGAATCGAACCCCCTTCTCCCAGGTAACAAGTGGGTATGCTTAGTATTAGACTATCAAAGACTTATAAAACAAAAATTACATATAAGATATGATAATAATTTTTTAATCCGGGTTGCAGCGGTAGCTAGCAACCTAATAAGAGACGATCTCGTCCAATGTTAAGAAATATAAAAACCCATAGCTCCTAAACAAGGAGTTTTACATTAAAATACGATCACTGAAATAACAAACCATTCCATACATTGGACTTAGCTACTTGATTTTTTGAGTTATCCGGGTTGCAACGGTAGCTAGCAACCTAGTAAGAGACGATCACGTCCAATGTTAAAAAATATAAAAACCCAAAGTTCCTAAAAAAGGAGTCAGATCAAAACAAAAATCCGGGTTG
Organism: Artemia sp. Qi Xiang Cuo; assembly: GCF_049724085.1. Classification (NCBI taxonomy): domain Eukaryota; kingdom Metazoa; phylum Arthropoda; class Branchiopoda; order Anostraca; family Artemiidae; genus Artemia; species Artemia sp. Qi Xiang Cuo. The sequence continues at coordinate 48,435,573 of NC_142809.1, read as the reverse complement.
CAGCGGTAGCTAGCAACCTAGTAAGAGACGATCACGTCCAATGTTAAGAAATATAAAAACCCATAGTTCCTAACAGAGGAGTCAGATCAAAACAAAAAGTACACCATTAGAACCGCCTTGTCCGAAACCTCTATAAGGGTAACTTACCGCCCTTTGGCTTGAATAACAAAGAAAATATATTGGCTTGAAAATCAAGCAAATTGACTTTTACCACGTTATTCTCCACAAATGGGATATTTTTTTCTCTTTTCTTTTGTATCCAGAGATAGCTTGGCACTAGAACATCGTAGAGGGTTGTTCAATAGCTCATTTTAAAGGAAATTAATTGGGTTAAAAATCTTTAGTAACTAAAATAAATTATTTCTAAAAGAGAATAAATATTTCCACCAAAAACTGCATTTTTGATGTCTTTTCACACTGCAGTCTTTCAAACATAATCGCATACCAGCGGTAAGATTTGAACCCACACCTCCGAAGAGACTGGTGGCTAACACCAGTGCCTTGGACCACTCGGTCAGGTTGTCTCTCATAAATAAATATATATGTGAATCTGGGTTGCGGCAGTAGCTAGCAATCTAGTAAGAGACGATCAGTCCATTGCTAAGAAATATAACAAAACTCCTAAAAATAGAGTCAAATCAAAACAAAAGTACATCATTAGAATTACCTTGTCTGAAACCCCACTAGATAAATATTGAATGTCGTCATAGTTTTATATTAGAGCTATGACGTGAATAGAAAAACACGAAAATATATTGTTGTTTCTGAAGACGTCATGAAATAATATCATTGCGCTATGACGTCAATAAAATCATTACGCCGTGACGTCATAATTACTATATAAGAAGCGTCGGAACTGTAAATGTTCTCATTCATAACTACATAATGGTTTCAATCAATTACATTAACTGAAATAACAAACCATTCCATACATTGGACTTAGTTAGCTACTTGATTGTTAGAGTTTCGTCTCTTACTATTTAAAAGAAGAAAAAGCCTTAGGCTTTTTGCTGTTTGTATTTATAGTTAAAAAAATGAACTCAAGTCCAAAGAAACTGAACACTGTGGTTCATTCATATTATCTTCATTATTTTAGCGAAAATGTAAATAAACAAGTTTCTTTTTTAAATTTTAAATTGAAAAGATAGTGCTTTTAATTCAACAAATTAAAAGTTCTCCCCGACGGGGAATCGAACCCCCTTCTCCCAGGTAACAAGTGGGTATACTTACCATTAGACTATCGAACACTTATAAAATAAAAGTTACATATAAGATATGATAATAATTTTTTAATCCTGGTTACATAAAGGCTCGATCTTCGAATTTTTACATTAAAGAACGAACTTTAGTCCATAGTCCGGGTTGCAGCGGTAGTTTACAATAAAGAACGACACCTAGTCCATGTTAACTGAAACATAAATAGTGATTGTGTAATTTCCATCAGTATCATGGCTGTAGAGATGGCTGAAACCTAGTAAAGAACAAACCATTACAGTAAAGTACACCACGCAACCTAGGCTGCCTAGGTTGCGGTAGCTAGCAACCTAGTAAGAGACAATCACGTCCAATGTTAAGAAATATAAAAACCCATAGCTCCTAAAAAAGAAGTCAGATCAAAACAGAAAGTACACCACTAGTTATAATAAAGAACGACCTCCAGCCTATACTAAATTTTGTACGCCACTTAATTATAGTATATGTTAGTAATTCAACCGATAGCAAGGCACTGGAACATCGTAGAGAGTTGTTCAATGGCTCATTTTAAAGGAAATTAATGGGATTCAAAACCTTTTGTAATGAAAACAAATTATTTTTATTATATTAAGAAATTTTAGCTATGTTCCTTAAGAAATCATCATAAGTAAAAATTTCCCATGCGGAAATTGATCTCGAACCTACTGGGTGAGAGCTATCCCATCCTCTAGATCATATAGAATATATTAAAATATCCGATTAATGAAGTTTGTGTTAAAGAACAAATTATTAACCTAGTTAGCTGTCTGATTATTTAAGGATCGTCTCTTACTATTCCAAAGAAGAAAAAGCCGTAGGCTTTTTCCTGTTTGTAATCCGGGTTGCAGCGGTAGCTAGCAACCTAGTAAGAGACGATCACGTCCAATGTTAAAAAAATTTAAAAACCCATAGTTCCTAAAAAAGGAGTCAGATCAAAATTATATAAAGGACCGATATAGTTCATCATAAATTGTATTTCTCAATTTGGTTTCTTATATAATTATCCATTATTATGTAAAATGCAGTAATTTTTGGGGGGTTTTATCCGGGTTGTTACAATAAATAACGACACCTAGCCTATGATAGCTGTAATCTGGGTTGCAGCAGTAGCTAGCAACTTAGTAAGAGACGATAAAGCTCAATGTTAAGAAATATAAAACCCCATAACTCCTAAAAGAATTCCCAAAAGCTCCACCAGCTTCACGGATAGTTCCACCACCTTCTCTTCCTCTGCCAGCACCACTTCCTAATTCACCCAGTTGAGTTGAAAATTATTATATTTCTTGGTCCCTTAGAATAGACGTAATACGAAGCGCTTTATTCACTATTTAGAGCATTTCAAAAATACTTGTTACTTGTTTAAGAAGATAAGAGACCGTATCGAGTAGTTAGAATATAGCATAAAACCGAACTAATTTTAAAATTTTATTATAAAGAATGACACCTAGCCTATGTTAACTGAAACATAAATAGGGATTATGTAATTTCCATCAGTGTCATGGCTGTAGAGATGGCTGAATCCTAGTAAAGAACAATGCATAAAAGATCAATGTCAGTCAAGAGGATCTGAAGTAGTTTATAGTAAAGAACGACAGTATTAACTGACATAATCTGTTGACAAGATGACTTGAAGCAAATGTCTTTTAAAAGTTGCTTCTCTACGGTATGTCATACAAATGATCAGTCTAGTTAATCATAAATGGGGACTATGCAGAGCTATTATTAGTCAATCCAGTGAATGCATTTGTTATTAATAGGAGTTTTGTTGAAATCTAAAATTGACTAATTTGTTAAAACTTATCCTCGCCAGGAAACGAACCTGCAACCGTTGGATTAGTATTCCGACGCACTGTCCGCTGCGCCAAGCAAGCTTACAAAACTTGATTCTAAAATAACCAAAAAGAATCGATACTGTCAATTGGAATTTTGCAGTTAGTATCGGTGTTATGGATTTATTGATAGCTGAATTAAATCCGGGTTGCAGCGGTAGCTAGCAACCTAGTAAGAGACGATCACGTCCAATGTTAAGAAATATAAAAACCCATAGTTCCTAAAAAGGAGTCAGATCAAATTCAAAACTACACCATTAGAACCACCTTGTCCGAAACCCCTGTATAGGAAACTTTTAGTCCCTTGGCTTGAACAGCAAGGGAAATATATTGGTTTGAAAATCAAGAAAAGTGGCAGCTACTACAACATTCTGCCTAAACGGGATATTTTTTTTCTTTTCTTTCTTTTCCACAGATAGCTTGGCACTGGAACATCGTAGAGAGTTGTTCAATGGCTCATTTTAAAAGAAATTAATTGGGTTAAAAATCTATAGTAACTAAAATAAATTATTTCTAAAAGAGAATAAATTTTTCCACCAAAAACTGCATTTTTGATGTCTTTTCACACTGCAGTCTTTCAAACATAATCGTATACCAGCGTTAAGATTTGAACCCACGCCTCTGAAGAGACTGGTGGCTAACACCAGTGCCTTGGACCACTCGGCCAGGCTGCCTCTCATAAATAATATATATGTGAATCTGGGTTGCAGCAGTAGCTAGCAACCTAGCAAGAGACGATCAGTCCAATGCTAAGAAATATAAAAACCCAAAACTCCTAAAAATAGAGTCAGATCAAAACAAAAGAACATCATTAGAACTACCTTGTCTGAAACCTTACTAGATAAATAATGAATGTCGTCATAGTTTTATACTAGAGCTATGACGTGAATAGAAAAACACGATATTATGTTGTGGTTTCTGAAGACGTCATGAAATAATATCATTGAGCCATGACGTCAATAAAATCATTACGCCGTGACGTCATAATTACTACTTAAGAACGACAAAGATGTAAATGGTCTCAACCGTTAATTAGATAATGGTTAGATCAGAGCAAGCTGCACGCAAGTTAAAAAAACAGTACTACACAGACAACAGAGATAGTATCTTGAAAAGTGAAAAGCAAAGGTATTCAACCGACCAGGCGTATTGAGAAGTAAAAATTGAGAGAGCAAAACAAAACAGCCAGATGTGTTATCAAAATGATGAAGATTATAGACATGCAAAAATTGAGACAGCCAAACAAAAGATCAAGGAGAGTTATCACAATGATGAAGATTACCGCATCAAATATAAGAAAAACCAAAAGCAAAGGTATTCAACCGTCCAGGTGTATCGACAAGTAAAAATTGAGACAGCCAAACAAAAGATCAAGGAGCGTTATCAAAATGATGAAGATTACAGAAAAATATATAAGAAAAAAGTTGCTACCAGAATAATGGGTAGATACTGGGATGACAAAAGCTATAATGAAAAAATTAAATTCTCTGCGAGGTTGTACCGAAGAACGCATAAGGACAAAGGGAAAAATTACATTCAGAAATACAAGAAGATGGCAAAAATGCAGGCTGATCTTCGTAAATTGAGAAACATTTTACGCATGTTTTACCAGGATCACGAAAAGTATCCGGGTTGCAGCGGTAGCTAGCAACCTAGTAAGAGACGATCACCTCCAATGTCAAGAAATATAAAACCCCCAACTCCTAAAAAAAGAGTCAGATCAAAACAAAAAGTACACCATTAGAACCGCCTTGTCCGAATCCTCTATAAAGGAAACTTACCGCCCTTTGGCTTGAATAACAAAGAAAATATATTGGCTTGAAAATCAAGAAAATTGACTTTTACCACGTTATTCTCCACAAACGAGATATTTTTTTCTTTCCGCTTTTTTTTCTGCTCAGCTAGCTGGGCACTGGAAAATCATAGAGAGCTGTATAATAGCTCATTTTAAAGGAAATTGCAACATCTAGTCACTTTTGTATTTAAAAATAAAATACTTTTTAAAGTAGAATCAATTTTGTCAAAAAAATTGCATTTTTGATGTATTTTCATACTGCAGTCTTTTCAAAGATATTTGAATTTTGAAGCAATAAAACAGTCCATGTAATGAACTCTATAGTAATAATAGCTACTTGTCTCAATAGTAACCGAAACTCCTGGAACCAAAATTTTCTTTTTTGGCTTAATCGCTAAAATTATTATGTAAACTGCAAAAATATTTATGATACCTAATCAGTAATAGTAATTTTTTAATTTAAACAACAAAAATACATGAAAATTCAAAAATTAGTTTTGCTTTTTGTCTCCTGGAAGAAATTTTTTTTCATCTCAGTTCAAATTTTTTATTGTATCCTGGAACCAAGCTTTTTTTGGTTTGTAACCCGTAAAGTACATATCTCCATATTATTGTCTCATAATTGCAATTATTTTAGTTTTCAGTCCAGAATCACTAAACTTATTATGTAAACTGCAAAAATATTTATGGTGTCTAACCAATAATACTAATTTTGTAATTCAAACAAGATAAATACCTGAAAATTTTAAAATTAGTTTTGTTTTATGCTAGGTTTTAGATACTCGACACGGGATTTTGTGTGCTTAATAATTTTAAACCTTGAAAAAATATGATCTCACGCGAGTGGAAAAAAAGAAAGAATAACCAAAAACAATATCAAAATAGAACAATCCAAATTTCTACTAATAGAAAACTTTACTACACAAAAAATAAAGCTAACATCCTGAAATATCAGAAAAGTTTATTTAAAAGAGATAAAAATGCCACCAAACGCAATAAAGCTCGAGCACGCGTAAGGATTGCTACTAAGATGTCTTGTGATCCAGGATTTAAGAAAATGAAATATGACAGAGCAAAACAGAGGTATCTTACGGATCAGGGGTATCGAGAAGGGAAAATTGAGACAGCGAAACAAAAGAGCAAGGAAAGGTATGATAACGATATAGATTACCGAAACAAACATAAGAAAAAAGTTGCTACCAGAATAATGGGTAGATACTGGGGTGACAAAAGCTATAATGAAAAAATTAAATTCTCTGCGAGGTTGTACCGAAGAACGCATAAGGACAAAGGGAAAAATTACATTCAGAAATACAAGAAGATGGCAAAAATGCAGGCTGATCTTTGTAAATTGAGAAACATTTTACGCATGTTTTATCGGGATCACGAAAAGTATTCGAAATTACAGATTAAAATTCTCTTTGAAAGAGCGGATGCTGTTGAAAAGTCGGCTAGAAATGCTTTGGCAAAGCTTCATAGCAATATCCAAAAGAAATGTTGTCAGTTTAACGAAAAGCTTCCAAGGTATGGATTGGCAACTGCGGAACAGTTTATAGATGCAATGGAAAATGTTCGACAACACAGTGAATATACGGAGGCGTACTTCTTAGAAAATTCGTATATTAATTTTGGAAGGAGCAATTGCAGTTTATGTAGCAGCAATAAAAATATATATACAAGCATACCTATCAACAGCGAAGGAAAAGCAATGTTTTTCAATTATGGTTATAATAAAGAACGATCTCTTGCCTATACTGTATTAGATACTCAACTTAATTATTTTAATTTATATTTTAATATTTTGTTTTTTTTTTTAGCTTAATTAAAAATTAAAAGAACACGACCCCGACTAGATTTGAACCACCAACCTTTTGATTATCGGCTGATCGTGTTAGCCACTTAGACTATGACGTCATTAATTAAAGTTGTAAAATTAACAATATGATACATAAATCAAACAGTTCAAGGTATATAATAAAGAACGAACTCTTGCCTATATTAACATGTATAGACAACTTAACTATACTTAATAATTAGACTTATTTAGTCCGGGTCGCAGCGGTAGCTAGCAACCTAGTAAGAGACGATCACGTCCAATGTTAAGAAATATAAAAACCCCTAACTCCTAAAAAAAGAGTCAGGTCATTACAGTAAAGAACGAACTCTAGCCAACAGTAACAGAAACATAAAATAAATGACAACGTGGACAAGTGATGCAACACATATGTTTTGACAAGATAATATAACACATGTATCTTTTGAATAGTTGCTTCTCTGGGGTATGGTGCCATATTTGACTGATTTCACAGCCTTATTTACTGGGATTTGTCTTTTATCATCCCAACCAAGGAAAAGTGTTAAGATTGTTTTTGGTTTTAATTACATGTGAGAAGATTACTAAAAATCATGGTTGCACCTAAACTAAAACTTCCGTAAAAAATAGACACTGGTACACTTAAGCATAGATTTGAATATCCGGGTTGCAGCGGTAGCTAGCAACCTAGTAAGAGACGATCACGTCCAATGTTAAGAAATATAAGAACCCATAGTTCCTAAAAAAGGAGTCAGATCAACTTCAAAAGTACACCATTAGAACCACCTTGTCCGAAACCCCTGTATAGTAAACTTTCTGTCCCTTGGCTTGAACAGCAAGGGAAATATATTGGCTTGAAAATCAAGAAAAGTGGCAGCTACTACAACATTCTGCCTAAACGGGATATTTTTTTCTTAATTTTTTTCTTTTGTATCCAGAGATAGCTTGGCACTGGAACATCGTAGAGGGTTGTTCAATAGCTCATTTTAAAGGAAATTAATTGGGTTAAAAATCTATAGTAACTAAAATAAATTATTTATAAAAGAGAATAAATTTTTCCACCAAAAACTGCATTTTTGATGTCTTTTCACACTGCAGTCTTTCAAACATAATCGTATACCAGCGGTAAGATTTGAACCCACGCCTCCGAAGAGACTGGTGTCTAACACCAGTGCCTTAGACCACTCGGCCAGGCTGCTTCTCATAACTTTTATAATAAAGATCGAACTCTTCCCTATACTAACTTTCATACGCAACTTCACTATAGTTAAGATTACAGTATTTATATTATGCATCATTATAAATTATAAAAGGTTCAAATGTTCGAAGATTATAGAGTTAAAAATTTTCCCACCCCGGGAATCGAATTATGATAAAGATCGAACTCTTCCCTATACTAACTTGCATACGCAACTTCACTATAGTTAAGATTACAGTATTTATATTATGCATCATTATAAATTATAAAAGGTTCAAATGTTCGAAGATTATAGAGTTAAAAATTTTCCCACCCCGGGAATCGAACCCGAGCCTGTTAAGTGAAACTTAACTATCCTAGCCACTAGACCATATTGAACCATAAAGAAGTATGATTTAAGAGCCATATGCGTATTATTATTTCACCATACCAATTATAATAAGGCCAAAACAAAATCGTCGACTTGCAACCTTACTTTTGACACATTAGTTAAATCTTCATCAGGCTTAAAAAATGTTTTGCTAGTTTTACATGAAAGAACGAACCTTAGTCCTTATACAATAAAGAACGACACCTTGCCTATGTTAACTAAAACATAAATAGGGATTATGTAATTTCCAATACTATCATGGCTGTAGAGATGGCTGAAACCTATATACAATAAAAAACGATCATTGGAATAACAAAAATTGAATACCTTTGGAATTAGCTAGCTACTTGATTATTTGAGACTCGTCTCTTACTATTTAAAAGAAGAAAAAATCGTAGGCTTTTTCCTGTGTGTAATCAGTTTATTATCATAGGCAGCGCGCTAGCACTGCCTGAGTAAAGAACGATGTGGGCACAATGTGTTTTTTTTCCGGGTTGCAGCGGTAGCTAGCAACCTAGTAAGAGACGATCACGTCCAATGTTAAGAAATATAAAACCCATAGTTCCTAACAAAGGAGTCAGATCAAAACAAAAAGTAGACCATTAGAACTGCCTTGTCCGAAACCCCTGTATAGGAAACTTTCTGTCCCTTGGCATGAACAGCAAGGGAAATATATTGGCTTGAAAATCAAGAAAATTGACTTTAACCACGTTATTCTCCCCAAACGGGATATTTTTTTCTCTTTTCTTTTTTTTTCTTTTCCACAGATAGCTTGGCACTGGAACATCGTAGAGGGTTGTTCAATAGCTCATTTTAAAAGAAATTAATTGGGTTAAAAATCTATAGTAACTAAAATAAATTATTTCTAAAAGAGAATAAATTTTTCCACCAAAAACTGCATTTTTGATGTCTTTTCACACTGCAGTCTTTCAAACATAATCGTATACCAGCAGTAAGATTTGAACCCACGCCTCCGAAAAGACTGGTGGCTAACACCAGTGTCTTTGACCACTCGGCCAGGCTGCCTCTCATAAATAAATATATATGTGAATTTGGGTTGCAGCAGTAGCTAGCAACCTAGTAAGAGACGATCAGTCCCATGCTAAGAAATATAACAAAACTCCTAAAAATAGAGTAAGATCAAAACAAAAGTACATCATTAGAACTACCTTGTCTGAAACCCTACTAGATAAATAATGAATGTCGTAGCTTTATATTAGAGCTATGACGTGAATAGAAAAACACGAAATTATATTGTTGTTTCTGATGACGTCATGAAATAATATCATTGCGCCTTGACGTCAATAAAATCATTACGCCGTGACGTCATAATCCGGGTTGCAGCGGTAGCTAGCAACCTATTAAGAGACGATCACGTCCAATGTTAAGAAATATAAAAACCCATAGTTCATAACAGAGGAGTCAGATCAAAACAAAAAGTACACCATTAGAACCGCCTTGTCCGAAACCCCTTTATAGGAAACTTTCTGTCCCTTGGCTTGAACAGCAAGGGGAATATATTGGCTTGAAAATCAAGAAAAGTGGCAGCTACTACAACATTCTGCCTAAACGGGATATTTTTTTCTTTCTTTTTCTTTTTTTCTTTCTTTTCCACAGATAGCTTGGCACTGGAACATCGTAGAGAGTTGTTCAATGGCTCATTTTAAAGGATCCGGGTTGCAGGTTTAGCTAGCAACCTAGTAAGAGACGATCACGTCCAATGTTAAGAAATATAAAAATTGTTCCTAACAAAGGAGTCAGATCAAAACAAAAAGTACACCATTAGAACCGCCTTGTCCGAAACCCCTGTATAGGATACTTTCTGTCCCTTGGCTTGAACAGCAAGGTAAATATATTGGCTTGAAAATCAAGAAAATTGACTTTAACCACGTTATTCTCCCCAAACGGGATATTTTTTCTCTTTTCTTTTTTTTTGTATCCAGAAATAGCTTGGCACTGGAACATCGTAGAGGGTTGTTCAATAGCTCATTTTAAAGGAAATTAATTGGGTTAAAAATCTATAGTAACTTACTCTCAAAAGGGCATGCTGCACCTATACTCTATGCAGCTTGGGCTGAAGCTGGACTTTTCCCCAAGAGTGAACTAATGAACTTGAGGAAAATCGATAGTGATTTGGAGGGTCATCCAACCCCACGTTTGAATTTCATAGATGTTGCCACTGGATCCCTTGGTCAAGGACTTAGTGTAGCTGCTGGTATGGCATATGTTGGAAAAAATATTGACAAGGCTTCCTATAGAAGCTACTGCTTGATTGGAGATGGAGAGTCTGCTGAAGGATCCATTTGGGAAGCAATGCATTTTGCTGGTCATTACAAGCTCGATAATCTTGTTGCTATTTTTGATGTTAATCGTCTCGGACAGTCTGAGCCAACGGCTTTGCAACATGATGTCGAGAGCTACAGAAAGAGAGCAGATGCATTTGGATATCATGTTATTGTTATTGACGGCCACAACATTGAAGAGATAATACAGGCTTTTGACGAAGCAGCAGCAACTAAAGGAAAACCAACTGCCATCATTGCCAAAACCTTCAAAGGTCATGGACTAGATGGGGTGGCTGATCATGAAAATTGGCATGGAAAACCTTTAGGTGACAAGGCAGCTAGCATTGTTAAGAATATTGAAGAGCGTATAGCTAGCAGCAATGTTTCTGCCCCAATTGCTGAGTCTCCAGTTGAAGATGCCCCAGTAGTTAGCATTACAAACATTCGTCTATCTTCAGCGCCGACTTACAAAAAAGGTGAGACAGTTGCCACTCGGGTTGCTTACGGTACTGCTTTGATGAAACTTGCACAGAACAACTCCCGGGTCATTGGCTTGGACGGTGATACAAAGAATTCTACTTATTCTGAAAAGATCAAGAAGGTTTCCACTGATAATTACATTGAATGCTACATTGCCGAACAAAATTTAGTTGGAGTTGCTATTGGTGCAGCTTGTCGTAACCGAACTGTTGTATTCTGTTCTACTTTTGCTGCATTTTTCACTCGTGCTTTTGATCAGCTCAGAATGGGTGCCATTTCTCAGACAAACATTAACTGTGTCGGATCACATGCTGGTGTGAGTATTGGTGAAGATGGGCCGAGTCAAATGGCGCTTGAAGATTTGGCTATGTTTAGGACTATCCCTGGTTGCACTGTATTCTATCCCAGTGATGCTGTGAGCTGCGAACGAGCCTGTGAACTGGCAGCCAACACAAGAGGTATTTGTTTCATTAGGACATCTAGGCCAGCCACCGTTGTTATTTATGATAATGAAGAACAATTCCAAGTGGGTAGAGCCAAGGTAGTCCGAGAGAACCCTGCTGACAAGGTTGTCCTTATTGGAGCGGGTATAACTATGCACGAAGGTCTGAAGGCGGCTGATACCCTGGCCAGGAACGGCATCCATGTGTGTGTCATCGATCCTTTCACCATTAAACCCTTGGATGCCAACACCATTCGAGCTCATGCTCTGCGGGTTGGTGGCAAGATACTCACTGTTGAAGATCATTATCCAGAGGGTGGTCTTGGTGACGCTGTAGCTTCTGCCCTTTCGACTGATACAAACATTACTGTCAAACGTCTAGCAGTCAATGAGGTTCCACGATCTGGTCCCCCTGAGGCCCTTCTTGAGAAGTACGGTATTAGCTCAAATTGTATAGTCAAGGCCGTTTACAATTTATTCCAATGATTCCTTAGCACTCAGTGCATTTGTTTTTGAAGTTTAAATTCTTTGTTGATTCTTTTAGCATTTATGCATATACAGCATCATCATCCTAAGGTATAAGAATTCTTTTCGCATGATTGAGTTTATTTGACTCTATTTTGACAACACTGTTTGTCTTAGGAAGTTAGCATACAAGCTTGTGATATTTTAGAATTTGATTCTTATGACATTTTGGTGAAGGCTGAAAATTGATGTGCTCTCATAGGAGAATACATCTCCTATGAGAATGTATATCTCATAGGAGATAATAGCCTCCCCAAAATAGGATAAGTGAAAAAATAAAATTTATTTTACGTTGATTAAAACGCAAAAAAAAATATGTCGGACGACCTTAATGACTTATTAATAGTGCAAAGTTAGTCGCGAAAAATATAGAAATAGCTAAATCTATCCAGGAGTACAATGGTCAATCAGATATTGATGAATTTAATATCCAATTGACCCAGTTTGTACAACTAACAAAAACAGACCTAGGAGAGTTAGTCGACATCCTCCTACTATAAATAAAAGACCAGGCCTTAACCTTTCTAAAACGGATACAACATACCATAGGCAATAACGCCAACTTGCCAAACAATACGGTTGATAACTTGTTAAAAGCATTCAAAGATAGGTTTATGGACATCAGTTCCATAAACAAATTAAAACACGGAACAGTGAGCTTTGACTTTTCACAGAATATAAAAAAATACCTTGATAATATACGCATTTCTGTAGAGGCAAAATACGGAAGTGGTTCGGGGCAACTGTATGAAAAAGTCATCCTAAATACCTTTTTGCAAGGGCTACCCCCAAAACTATATAGAGTGGTAATATCCAAAAATATTCAGACATTGGAACTTGCAGTTCAGGAGCTAGAGCGATTGATCGAAGTTGATACGATGGTCGCTAATCATAGTAAAGCAAAAATAAATAGCGAAATTTAAAACCACGGTTACTCAAAATCATGGACGGATTACGGGTTACAAATACAACTCTCTATTATTATCCACAGGAACAACTAGGAAAACTTCGGATCAATATAACACCAAAAATTGTTTGACCTGGGAATCTTATGGATTCTTATACTGAGTTTGTACACTCAAATGAAATTTTAGAAGCACATGGCTCGGTCGAAAAAAACACTTGAAAGATTAAAAGGAATTTGTATTTTTCAATATATGAAAAAATGTAAAAGCAGTATGTCGGAACTGATATATTTGTTTAAGAAGAAATAAGGTACCGAAGTCCATACATCCAATATTAAAGCAAACAGATACTGCAATGAATCCGCTTAGAATAGTTAGCATTGACACCGCAGGTCCCCTCCCACCCTCACCTACTGACGCTGGTGCTCCAGCTCGACACATAGTAACACTTATAGAGCAATATACTAAATTCGTCGTATTAGCTCCGTCAAAAGACATAACGGCAAGATCAATTTCTGATTTCCTTAGGGAAAAGATGATAAGGTCCTTCGGTTTGTTCGAGCTCTTGATTAGTGATTCTCATCCTACTTATCGTTCCGAACAAATGCAAAAATTCCTAGCCAGCATGAATATTAAATACTGCTGCACCACGCCATATAACGCCCGATCTAAAAGACAATGTGACAATTCAGTTAAGAAAATCAAGGCTACTGCCAGAGCCTTTGCTCCCAAGATCAAAGTAATTGGAGCTAATATCTCCCCGAAATTCAGCTTGCTATCAACACCGGCATTTTCGTAATCACAAAATTTTTACCGTATCAAATGACAACCAACTACCTTTCTTGATTTACAATTAAATCATCCTAACAGGACAGAATATACTCGACACGAGGATTACATAGTCGCTCTATACGAATCGCTATTTCTTATTCGCCAAATCGGCACACGAGAAATGAAAAAATCCCGTGAAGAACAGTTCATGAATTGCCTGAACTAAAACCAGGTGACTTAACATATGTACTGGACTTCACTGCAAGGGGCCTAGACAGGAAGTTTCCTGGGCCATATGTAATTACTAAAATGCTTTACCAGTCTGTTTTTCTTCCACAAGAACTTAGAGAAAACAAATGCACCGCACTGTACACCCACGCTTCCTAAAACCTATGAAAATACCACAGTGATCCTCCAGCGAAACCCCACGTTCCAAAAAGCTGTAGAAATCAGCCAGCTGCCAAATAGGTCAAGGAACAGCAAGGGAAGCGTTTTTCGTGAATCAGTTTGGAGGGAAACTCCTAATGTGGATAGAATGCCAGTAGTTTTAAATTTTTCTAGGCCTAGTTAGGGAATAGATCAAAGGGCAAAATTGTTCAATAAATTCAGAGTAAATTTCAAACAGGGGAAAAAGTCAAAGATGCAACCATTTTCAGTCCATTTGATAACCAAGGTGATAATAATAGTTAACAATATGATCCTGAAATAAATAATACCAGTTCATCTCAACCTCAGTCAATCTCAGGTAGTATTGGCAGACAACAAGGAGAAACTTTAAGTTCTACTATGTTCTTTTATTAAAATCTCTCATAAAATAGTGCATATATTTAGTTAATAGGAATTATATATATGGATAACATTACTGCTGTTACCAACATTTTGCTCTCAATATATCGATTAATTGTAATAAAAATTGAGTTTAATTTTATAGCACATTTTATTAAGAAAATTTGAATAATTTCCAATCCTCATTTTTATAGATTTTCTGCAAAGATATGCTTTCGCTACATTAAAACGCGATAACATTTATTGTTAAGTCTATGTTATATGTTTACGTGTACGGACAATTGCAAGTGACTGCAGACCTAGTAAACAAAAAGGCTTTCACTTAAAAACAGTGTCAAGATTGCCGGTTTTGTGGCCGAGAAGGGAAGAACAGTTTAAAGACTTATCCTGCCGAAGTGAGTCCCCGTCAAAAAGAAACAATTTTTTTCTCAGTGTATGTTTATGAGTGCTTACTTTAATTTAGTTTTTGCTGTTTGTTCTTTTAATTTTTATGTCCTAATTTTATGTTAACTTCATGGATATTCCGCGCCATAATACTAGAACTTTTAAGCACAGTTTAAAAATATCAATTTTTGCTACAGTCAGGATTTAAGTGATGTAAAAGATAATCTAGTTTTTTTTTTAAATAACTCAAAATTCTGAAGGGAAATAATGATAAGGAATTGTAGTTCTATTTAAGAAGAGGGTGAATTGTAAAGTGATCTGGATTTAAATTGTGTTAATAGTGTAAAGTATTTGGGATAAATTCGAGAAGCCTTTTTCAGGTCTCATGTTAACAGAGTTTGCTATATATATTTCAAGGAAAGTTCGGTTCCAGGGGGGCACTTTTGGAACTAAGGCTAGTCGAGAGAAACGATTCGTTTCCAGGGTGGTCGAACAGCCAATCGCTGGGAGATTCATAGAAAATATTGATAAACCTGTAGAAAGACAAGTATATAATTGTGCGTTTGGCCCTTAGATAGGGATAGTCTTTTTATATGACAGACTTTTTACATGAAATATCTATGGACTTGAATTATATGAATTATCTATAAACTTGAATATCTAACTCTGAAAATGGTATATTAGTTTGTAAGCACCTTTGGATGGGCTCGCCCAACTATTTAACAACAAAATAAAGCTTACACTGAACTATAAAAACCAAGACATATAACAAGTTACCATAATAAATACAAGAAGTTACCAAAAGGGTTTTTTGGAATGGCAGGAAGAGCTAATGGTTCAGACATATAGACATATATTTTAACAGAAGCGGTTTTCGGTCATAGCAAAAATATTAAATTTCTTTCGGAACATCATAAGAATAAAGAGGACCAATCATGATTTAGTTTAATGGCTGAAGATTTAAAATCTTTTACTCTTTTATCAATAATTGTCTTTGGAAAAATGAGCTTCCTTCTACAATTAAAAAAAGAGTTACTGGGACAAAAAAAAGTTACTGGGACAAAAAAGAGTTACTAGTGCAAGGGATATGTTAAAGGAATTTAGCAAATTTAAAATAAATGATGAAACTTGATGAAACTTATATCTAAAATCAGCATAAGAAGCCAATTCTTTTGATTTATCTTTTGATATTAAAATTCCGTTCTTTAGAGTTTCGGTTACTATTGAGACGAGTAGCTCTTACTATACTGTTCGTTACCACGAACTGTTTGATTGTATTTTTTAGTATTGGACGTGATTGTTTCTTACTAGGTTGCTGGCTACCGCTGCAACCCGGATAAAACTGCAACCATGATATGTCATATAGTGACTCAGTATTTCAGTGCATATGGGCTAGAGGTGGTTCTTTATTGTAATGTTTGGATCTACTTCGTCTTCTTAATTTCTTTTTTCAACTTATTCTATCTCCATAAGCTCCAAAAATGTCAAAAAACCACTATTTTTGCTAATATTTTGACGTAGATTACTATAATCATTCCCATGATCTAATTGTATACGAGTTTTTCCTTCCCATTTAGTAGCATGTTCTTTATAGTACTCCTGATGTCAAAATCATCCGTAGATATGCTTCTGGCTTTTGATTAAGAATTCAGGCTCAGTGTATCAACGACTCATAAATCAATCTTCCATGAGTTTAAGAGTAATATTTTTCAGCAGTTACTAAGTAGATTATAATAAAGAACGACCTCTTGCCTATAATAAATTTTAATGGCCACTTAACAATAGTATTTGCTAGTACAGTTATTATATTTAAGGTCAATATTATAGTTAAAGGATATAGTTATGATATGGTTTTATTTATAGCTGAATTACAAATAAAAAGACAAAAACGACCCAGGATGGGTTTGAACCACCAACCTTTCGGTTAACGGCCAATCGTCCTAGCCACTTGGACTATGATGTCATTAATCAAAGTTGTAAAATTAACAATGTGATCCGGGTTGCAGCGGTAGCTAGCAACCTAGTAAGAGACGATCACGTCCAATGTTAAGAAATATAAAAACCCATAGTTCCTAACAGAGGAGTCAGATCAAAACAAAAAGTACACCATTAGAACCGCCTTGTCCGAAACCCCTGTATAAGAAACTTTCTGTCCCTTGGCTTGAACAGCAAGGGAAATATATTGGCATGAAAATCAAGAAAATTGACTTTAACCACGTTATTCTCCCCAAACGGGATATTTTTTTCTCTTTTCTTTTTTTTTTCTTTTCCACAGATAGCTTGGCACTGGAGAATCGTAGAAGGTTGTTCAATAGCTCATTTTAAAGGAAATTAATTGGGTTAAAAATCTATAGTAACTAAAATAAATTATTTCTAAAAGAGAATAAATTTTTCCACCAAAAACTGCATTTTTGATGTCTTTTCACACTGCAGTCTTTCAAACATAATCGTATACCAGCGGTAAGATTTGAACCCACTCCTCCGAAGAGTATAATAAAGATCGAACTCTTCCCTATACTAACTTGCATACGCAACTTCACTATAGTTAAGATTACAGGATTTATATTTTTACATTAAAAGACGATCACTGAAATAACAAACCATTCCATACAGTGGACTTAGTTAGCTACTTGATTGTTTGAGTTTCGTCTCTTACTATTTAAAAGAAGAAAAAGCCGTAGGCTTTTTCCTGTTTGTATTTATAGTTAAAAAACGAACTCATCCGGGTTGCAGCGGTAGCTAGCAACCTAGTAAGAGACGATCACGTCCAATGTTAAGAAATATAAAAACCCATAGTTCCTAAAAAAGGAGTCAGATCAAAACAAAAAGTACACTATTAGAACCGCCTTGTCCGAAACCCCTGTATAGGAAATTTTCTGTCCCTTGGCTTGAACAGAAAGGGAAATATATTGGCTTGAAAATCAAGAAAAGTGGCAGCTACTACAACATTCTTCCTAAACGGGATATTTTTTCTTTTTTTTTTCTTTGTTTCCAGAGATAGCTTGGCACTGGAACATCGTAGAGGGTTGTTCAATAGCTCATTTTAAAGGAAATTAATTGGGTTAAAAACCTTTTGTAACTAAAATAAATTATTTCTAAAAGAGAATAAATTTTTCCACCAAAAACTGCATTTTCGATGTCTTTTCACACTGCAGTCTTTCAAACATAATCGTATACCAGCGGTAAGATTTGAACCCACGCCTCCGAAGAGACTGGTGGCTAACACCAGTGCCTTGGACCACTCGGCCAGGTTGCCTCTCATAAATAATATATATGTGAATCCGGGTTGCAGCAGTAGCTAGCAATCTAGTAAGAAACGATCAGTCCAATGCTAAGAAATATAACAAAACTCCTAAAAATAGAGTCAAATCAATAATATAATAAAGAACGAGCTCTTGCCTATACTAATTTTTATACACCACTTAATTATAGTATAGGTTAGTAATTCCACAGATAGCTAGGCACTGGAACATCGTAAGGAGCTGTTCAATGGCTCATTTTAAATCCGGGTTGCAGCGGTAGCTAGCAACCTAGTAAGAGACGATCACGTCCAATGTTAAGAAATATAAAAACCCATAGTTCCTAAAAAAGGAGTCAGATGAAAACAAAAAGTACACCGTTAGAACCGCCTTGTCTGAAACCCCTGTATAGAAAACTTTCTGTCCCTTGGCTTGAACAGCAAGGGAAATATATTGGCTTGAAAATCAAGAAAAGTGGCAGCTACTACAACATTCTTCCTAAACGGGATATTTTATTTCTTTTTTTCTTTTTTTCTTTGTTTCCAGAGATAGCTTGGCACTGGAACATCGTAGAGGGTTGTTCAATAGCTCACTTTAAAGGAAATTAATTGGGTTAAAAACCTTTTGTAACTAAAATAAATTATTTCTAAAAGAGAATAAATTTTTCCACCAAAAACTGCATTTTTGATGTCTTTTCACACTGCAGTCTTTCAAACATTACATTATTATAATAAAGAACGACCTCTTTCCTATACTAAATTTTATAGGCCGCTCAACTATAGTATAGGCTAGTACAGTTATTATATTTAAGGCCAATATATTAAAAATTTCCACTAAAAGACGGTCATTGGAATAAAAACCCAATACATACATTTGATTTAGTTAGCTACTTGATTGTTTGAGGCTAGTCTCTTACTATTTCAAAGAAGAAAAAGCCGTAGGCTTTTTCCTGTTTGTAATCAATTAGAAAGAGTTCTACCTTTAATGTAATGTAATAAAGATCAAACTCTTCCCTATACTAACTTGCATACGCAACTTCACTATAGTTAAGATTACAGTAAATATTTTTACATTAAAAGACGATCACTGAAATAACAAACCATTCCGTACATTGGATTTAGTTAGCTACTTGATTGTTTGAGTTTTCCGGGTTGCAGCGGTAGCTAGCAACCTAGTAAGAGACGATCAGGTCCAATGTTAAGAAATATAAAAACCCCTAACTCCTAAAAACAGAGTCAGATCAAAACAAAAAGTACACCATTAGAACCGCCTTGTCCGAAACCCCTATAAAGGAAACTTACCGCCCTGCGGCTTGAATAACAAAGAAAATATATTGGCTTGATAATCAAGAAAATTGACTTTAACCACGTTATTCTCCACAAACGGGATATTTTTTTTTTTCTTTTCCACAGATAGCTTGGCACTGGAACATCGTAGAGAGTTGTTCAATGGCTCATTTTAAAGGAAATCTCTAGATCTAGCGCTATTTGTACTTCATTTTTTTTTTAAATTAATTTTTTTTACGAAAAACTTAATTTTTTATATACAATATTAATCAATGACGTCATAGTCTTTGGATGTAGTTAGTACATAAGGTCTGGATCATCGAATTAAAGCTGAAACTAAGTAAAGAACAATTATGCCTACATATATTCACAGTGATGTATAAAATTTCCCATTACATCTGTATATAATAAAGAACGACCTCTTGCCTATACTCAATTTTATACGCCACTTAATTATAGTATAGGTTAGTAATTCAACAGATAGCATGGCACTGGAACATCGTAGAGAGTTGTTCAATGGCTCATTTTAAAGGTAATTAATGGGGTTAAAAACATTTTGTGATTAAAACAAATTATTTTTATTTACATTAAAGAACGATCATTGAAATAATAAACCATTGCATACATTGGACTTAATTAGCTATTTGATTGTTTGAGGTTCGTCTCTTACTATTTCAAAGAAGAAAAAGCCGTAGACTTTTTCCTGTTTGTAATGATGCAGCATAAAATTGATTTTGATTAATAAATTTGATGATAATGATTTTGTAATCAGGTTCGATAATAATATATATGATTATCCGGGTTGCAGCGGTAGCTAGCAACCTAGTAAGAGACGATCACGTCCAATGTTAGGAAATATAAAAGCCCATAGTACCTAACAAAGAAGTCAGATCAAATTCAAAAGTGCACCATTAGAACCGCCTTGTCCGAAACCCCTGTATAGGAAACTTTCTGTCCCTTGGCTTGAACAGCAAGGGAAATATATGGCTTTAAAATCAAGAAAAGTGGCAGCTACTACAACATTCTGCCTAAATTATTATAATGAACCACTACATAATTCTAGGTTGTCTGAAAGAGGTCCTATTCTCCGTAAAATTGTCAAAAAATAGACGCATTTTAGGTCCTAGAAATTATGTGAAAGAGGGGGGGGGGCTATCAGAGCATACGGTACGTAATAAAAACACTTATTTCCATCCTAAGTATAGAAAAAAATCTAGTTTTTTATAGCTATTTAAATGATCTAAATCGTGATCTGATTTTCGAATTATTGGCTTGGATTTGATACACCTTTTGACCCTACAGAAATAATGCTAGTTTTTTAAGCTTTAAATACAGCTCTTTTGCTTTTAAATGCTTTGCCTCTCTAGGTTAGTATTTAAATTTTTGTTTTATAAGTGGTAAAAATAGGAACGTTTATTTCTATCCTATGACTACTTACTGACAGGTTCATTTCTTGCAAGTTGCATAATAAAAATGCTTCATTTCTAAGCCTAGCTCATTCCAAGCAAATTTTCCTTTTTTTACTTTCTTGAAAGGGGGGAGGGGACCTATTTATCTACTCCTTTGATGATAAATAACATATTTTGGAAAGCTGGACAATGTTTAAATATGAATAGCGAAAAAAGGATTCTGTTTTCCATGACTGGTGTAGAGGCTTTCTAGAAGGGGGTTTTGTTTTTATACTAAATTTGTTTATTTCTGTAGAAAGGGGAAGCTATTTTTTATTAAATCACGTTTTCTTCTCTTGGGAGTTTCCAGCCCTCCCACCTCCATCAAAAAGGGCAAGGTGGGCCAGGCCGACCCCAGTGCATGTCATAAGACCATCAGTTGTACAATATTGGCGTTTGTTAAGACCTTCAGGTCCTTCCAGACCGGTGCTGCAAGCGCAACCCGCAGTCCAATCTGCGCAAGAACATAACGTTGCTGTACAAGGCCATGACGCTGCTCCCACCCAGCAAGCTGTGCTGCCTGAGAAAGCTACCGTCCATCAAACTGAAGCCCCATTTGACGCCGCTGGCCCAGCTCTCAGGAAGTTAAAAAGAGAATGAGTGGCCACTCACGTGCTGGCGACCCCAGCTGCTCCATCTATGCAAGACTGTGAAGTTGCCAGCCCGTCCAGCCTTCAACATGTACTGCCTGAGTCAGCGGTCATCAGTTTAGCGCCGCCAGAATTTGAGTACGTGAGTATATATTTTTCAATCTAACAATAGCTAATTTTTGCTTGTCGAAGACATTAAAAAGTTTTCCTGACGTTTCGCTAGAGTTATTAAAGGTCCACCTTATATATCCCCCTCTCCCCATAGTTTAATAGACTCAGAAAGAACTAAAATAAGACT
Organism: Artemia sp. Qi Xiang Cuo; assembly: GCF_049724085.1. Lineage (NCBI taxonomy): Eukaryota > Metazoa > Arthropoda > Branchiopoda > Anostraca > Artemiidae > Artemia > Artemia sp. Qi Xiang Cuo. Next base: position 48,413,896 of record NC_142809.1, on the reverse strand, counting down.
GTTTTTTCAACTTAATAAAACTAATTTTTTTTACCCCTTAGAGAGTCTTTTACTCTTTAGTTTTGTCCTTTCGCTAGTTTCTTATCAACTTAATAATGATGTCTTTTATATTCTTAGCTTACTAAAGACATTTTTTCAAAGCTAATAGTGTTACCTTTTCGCTTTTTTCCACGCAGTCAGAAAAATGAAGGCACAAGTTATATGCTTGGACAGTTCAAAGGAAATAGCTAAGAAGGTTATTTCAGGGCTCCTAATAATAGGGGTGGATGTCAGAGGACCAACTTGGAGACATTCATTTTCAGAAAATAGCTAAGAACATGACTCAAAGAGTTTAGGGAGATAGAACCGCCTGCTAGCTCCATTCATACCTAAAAAATTTCCTTTTCCTAGACTCAGATCGATCAATTAATTGCTCAATTCATTTGTGAAGGGGTTGAAGCAGTCTAGGAAGCCTTCGATGAATTGTCGGCAAGGGCCGGAATCTACTCATCAAATACCCAGAGCAAAATCCCCCTCGGTAAGTCTTTCAAACATAAGCTTTTGAATTCTTAACTGCTAGTAAGGAGGTCCAAGCTTTCAATACAACCGAAAAGGGTCTTTCAGAGCCTTGTAACATTTATTAGCAGTAGTGTGCAGAGGTGTCATTTAGGCGGGGCTGGCTGGGGCTATAGTCCCACCCAGATCTTAGGAGGGACCCCAAATCAATTATAAAAATCTCTGTCGATTTGATTTGAAACTGTACATAACTGTAACTATATACAGTTTGAAACTGTATATAACTGTACTTCACAACAATAAATTTTGGGCTTCATTCCCATACGTATTTATTTAATATTCTTTTTTCATATATCACGATATTGTAAGACCGAGTCATTAATACAATTCATTCATTCATTCAATTCATTTTCATTGCATTGTTGTTACAGCCACGGTGACCAATTTTCATTACAATAAAGTAGTTGACCCAGGATCCATAATAAAATTATAAATTATAATTATGATGGAGCTGTGACCCCCTCCATATATACGTGTTATGCACTCTATATTTCTTTGGGGCTGTTTGTGAATCTGTTCTGACTCTTTTCTAAGTCGTGTGTGACTCAGGTCTTCAATGTTTCTGGACTTGGTAAATAAAACACTATTCTGTACAACGGCAGACTTTTTACGTTCCTAGTAGCCACAGACGTGTTATCATTAATAGAAGCCAGACCGTATGGGATTTTGAAATTTCCTTGGGCCTTTTCTTCTTTGCCACCAGTCAACATGTTAAATTTGATATTTGATTTCATTCAAAATAATTATTTCATGAATTTTGTTTCTCAAATTGTCTTGAAATTTAGCTTCTTGAATTTTGAAAAAAATCAATGTGGGAATTTCCGACCAGTAATTTTTTTAGATTTCAGGAAAGATAAGAAAGACAATAAAAATATATTATATAAAAGAACAATTCAAAGAATCTATAAGGATCTTGAAGAACAATACTTAATCTCACACACCAAAGATCATAACAAAACGAAAATATGAAAAAGGAAAAGATTTGTGAATAAGAAAATTAAAAAGAAACTGTTCAAACAATCAAAGACCATATATTTCGACTTCATAAATGAAAGACTTTATCAGCAGGGGGGGCTTAGCTTGAACCAACTTATAAAAAAGAGTGAAAAAACATGACAAATTTAACAAATAAGAGCTATACAAGAACAATCTGAGCATTAAAAGAAAAACTCAGACCTATCAACTCGTTTCAGTCCAATAAAATTTACCATAGGGGAAGGGGATCTACTGTTGAACATCTAGAGGGAGATGAACATTTGTTGTTTGTTACATTTTTCGTTAAAATACCAGGACAGTGTCATGAACGACCAATTTTCAGGTGGGCAAGCCCGTATTATATCAGCATCACCAAATGCAATTTACATTGACTGCCATCCTCATACTCAAACTTGTGTTGGGTGATTCCATTCAGAACTTGTGATGAATGGCTACTTTGTTCTCCACTCTTCAAGAGCAGTACTGTTTAATCGCAAATAGCAGTACATCCTACCAACTATTTGTTTGTGTTTAGAAAGCCACTGACATATCTGGTCTTCAACTAGAAAAATCATCTACTACAGGATGGGTATAATGGAATAAATCGGTGAACAAAGCACAGAATAGATACAACTCTATTTTGGCCGTTTTATCTGTAACAAAAATAAAAGCCCTGTTGAAAAGCCCGCCTGCTGAAATAGAAGAAGAAGAAAGAATTGTCTACAGTTGATTGATAGTACGACAATGGTTCTTCACAAATATGTATATGATGATCTGGCCGAAAATCCAGATCAATATGTGAGAGAACTTTTTAACGAAAGAAGTAATGTTAAACAGTGTGGAATTGACAGGGAGATAATATCGAGACTTGGATTCCAGTTTTGTAAAGCTCAACTATTCAATCATTATGTCATCCATAAATAGTGACGGGGAATCTGCAGCTCAGGCCCTCGGACTCGTGACCATACATCAAACATTTGAATTTATTTCTATGCTCCATCTAGCGGAAAAATTTGCACCACAAACTCTTTCTGAGCAGCTGCAGAAATTAGACCTAATTTTATCTAGTATCTACTGGTCTTATTGTAGGTCCGCGAGATAAAATTACAGATATGCGAACTGACGACGGTTTTGCTGAAACCTTTCATAAAGCAAAATAATTTTCTTGTGAGTGTCTTTTACAGTAAAGAACGAACTTCAGCCCATAGTAACTAAAGTAAGATTATAAATTTAAGACTAAAACAAATACTTTGTTTGCTTTGGTATGAAATACTGGCAGCGTTGGGATTTGAACCCACACTTCGAAAGATACGGGTGGCTAGAACCAACGCCTTAGACCTTTCGGCCAAGCTGCCTCGGATAACTAAGTGTTTATCACGTATAGTGACAAAAATGATTACCCTGTATCAAATCATACAGTTCGTAGCAATACGGGTTTACATTAAAAGACGATCATCAGAAGAACAAACAATTGGATACATTGGACTTAGTTAGCTGCCTGATTTTTTGAGAGTTGTCTCTTACGACTCCAAAGAAGAAAAAGCCGTAGGCTTTTTCCTGTTTTTAATCGGGGTTGCAGCGGTAGCTAGCAATCTGGGTTGCAGCGGTAGCTAGCAACCTAGTAAGAGACGATCACGTCCAATGTTAAGAAATATAAAAACCCATAGTTCCTAACAAAGGAGTCAGATCAAAACGAAAAGTATACCATTAGAACCGCCTTGTCCGAAACCCCTGTATAGTAAACTTTCTGTCCATTGGCTTGAACAACAAGGGAAATATATTGGCTTGAAAATCAAGAAAAGTGGCAGGTACTACAACTTTCTGCCTAAACGGGATATTTTTTTCTTTTTTCGTTCTTTTCCACAGATAGCTTGGCACTAGAACATCTTAGAGAGTTGTTCAATGGCCCATTTTAAATGAAATTAATTGGGTTAAAAATCTATAGTAACTAAAATAAATTATTTCTAAAAGAGAATAAATTTTTCCACCAAATTTACAGTAAAGAACGATCACTCACGTATAGCAACTGATATATGGTGGTTCCAGGGGTAGTTACTTGTGGTTCGTCTCTTACTATTTCAAAGAAGAAAAAGCCGTAGGCTTTTTCCTGTTTGTAATAATATAGCATAAAACGAATTCCAAGTTGTAACTGACGTCATCCTGGTTGTTATAGTAAAGTTTACAGTAATCCGGGTTGCAGCGGTAGCTAGCAACCTAGTAAGAGACGATCACGTCCAATGTTAAGAAATATAAAAACCCACAGTTCCTAACAGAGGAGTCAAATCAAAACAAAAAGTACACCATTAGAACCGCCTTGTCCAAAACCCCTGTATAAGAAACTTTCTGTCCCTTGGCTTGAACAGCAAGGGAAATATATTGGCATGAAAATCAAGAAAATTGACTTTAACCACGTTATTATCCCCAAACGGAATATTTTTTTCTTTTTTCTTTTTTTTTCTTTTTCTTTTCCACAGATAGCTTGGCACTGGAACATCGTAGAGGGTTGTTCAATAGCTCATTTTAAAGGAAATTAATTGGGTTAAAAATCTATAGTAACTAAAATAAATTATTTCTAAATTACAGTAAAGAACGATCTCTCTCCCATAGTAACTGATATGTTATCTGGGTTGCATCGGTAGGTAGCAACCTAGTAAGATGTTGCATTAAAAGACGATCATTGGAATAAAAAGTTATTGCATGCATTGGACTTAGTTAGCTACTTGATCGTTTGAGGTTCGTCTCTTACTATTTCAAAGAAGAAAAAGCCATAGGCTTTTTCCTGTTTGTAATATTTTACTGTTTTTTTATAATAAAGAACGACCTCTTGCCCCTACTAAATTTTATAGGCCACTTAACTATAGTGCACGCTAGTAGAGTTATATTTAAGGCCAATATCCGGGTTGCAGCGGTAGCTAGCAACCTAGTAAGAGACGATCACCTCCAATGTTAAGAAATATAAAAACCCGTAGCTCCTAAAAAAAGAGTCAGATCAAAACAAAAAGTACACCATTAGAACCACCTTGTCCAAATCCTCCATAAAGGAAACTTACCGCCCTTTGGCTTGAATAAAAAAGAAAATATATTGGCTTGAAAATCAAGAAAATAGACTTTTACCACGTTATTCTCCCCAAACGGGATATTTTTTTCCTTCTTTTCCACAGATAGCTTGGCACTGGAACATCGTAGAGAGTTGTTCAATGGCTCATTTTAAAGGAAATCTCTAGATCTAGCGCTATGTGTACTTAATTTTTTTTTTAAATTAATTTTTTTTTACGAAAAACTTAATTTTTTATATACAATATTAATCAATGACGTCATAGTCTTTGGATGTAGTTAGTACATAAAGTCTGGATCATCGAATTAAAGCTGAAACTAAGTAAAGAACAATTATGCCTACATATATTCACTGTGATGTATAAAATTTCCCATTACATCTGTAAACTGTTCCACAGTTGCCGGTTCATACCTTGGAAGCTTTTCACTAAACATGCAACATTTCTTTTGGATATTACTATGAAGTTTTGCGAAATATAATAAAGAACGAACATTAGCTCAGAGGTTACATAAAGGATTAGAATAAGGACCGAAGTCTATCTCATAGTAACTGTTGCAGCAGGGAAAAGAAAAAGAGGTCTGTGGTGTATGTGACGTCATACGAGGTTAAATTTGATTTGAAATAAACCCGAACAGCTAAAGCAAAAAGCCTGAAAAATTTCTGAGGAAATGAAATTTTCCAAAAAATCCGTTTTACAGTACAAATTATTTTACAGTAAAGAACAAACTCTAGCAAATAGTAATTAAAATATATAGGAATAGCTAAGCCAATAGCTCTAGGTACAATACAGCAAACAGTTGTAGACAATTGAGCCAACAGCTGGAAACAACTAAGCCAACAGCTGAAGGTACAATATAGCAAATTTATATAAGGGATCGATATTGTTCAATATAATCCGGGTTGCAGTGGTAGCTAGCAACCTAGTAAGAGACGATCAAGTCCAATATTAAGAAATATAAAAACCCATAGTTCCTAACAAAGCAGTCAGATCAAAACAAAAAGTACACCATTAGAACCGCCTTGTCCGAAACCCCTGTATAGTAAACTTTCTGTCCCTTGCCTTGAACAGCAAGGGGAATATATTGGCTTGAAAATCAAGAAAAGTGGCAGCTACTACAACATTCTACCTAAACGGGATATTTTTTTTTCTTTGTTTCCAGAGATAGCTTGGCACTGGAACATCGTAGATAGTTGTTCAATGGCTCATTTTAAAGGAAATTAATTGGGTTAAAAATCTATAGTAACTAAAATAAATTATTTCTAAGATTACATTAAAAGACGATCATAGGAATAAAAACTTATTGCATACATTGGACTTAGTTAGCTACTTGATCGTTTGAGGTTTGTCTCTTACTATTTCAAAGAAGAATTATAATAAAGAACGAATATTTTACCAATTATCTTCTAATAACCATATATGACGTGATAAGTGACATGACGTAATATCTAAAACCTATTGTGTACTAATTATAGTACACAATAGGTTTATGACTTAATGAGCGATGTGACGTAAAAATTGAAAAAATTAATTTTTATTTTATTTTCGTTTTTAGTTCAGAATCGCTAAAGTTATAAACTGCAAAAATATTTATGGTGTCGGAACAATAGTTTTAATATTTTAATTTAGACTAGAAAAATAAATGAAAATTTAAAAATTAGTTTAATTTTTTGTTAGGTTCTTGATACTTGATACGGGATATAAAAATTCAACTAATGGTTACATAATGGTTTCAATCAAGCAAGCTACACGCAAGTTAAAAAAAGAGTACTACCAAAAAACAGAGATAGAATCTTGAAAAGAGAATAGCAAAGGTATTCAACCGACCAGGCGTATCGAGATGCGAAAATTGATAGTGATACATTAAAAGACGATCATTGGAATAAAAAGTTATTGCATACATTGGACTTAGTTAGCTACTTGATCGTTTGAGGTTCGTCTCTTACTATTATCAGGGTTACAGCGGTTACATTAAAAAATGGGAAAGGGATCAGATAGAGAAAAAACTAAATACCATTCGAATTCCTATTCAATGCTTTTTCCAAATATGACAATAACTACCGTCACAATTGCGTACAAGACCCCCGCATAAATGGGGCTGGATACTGCCCTGTACTATATACAAATACTCGGTGATTTTGTGTTCTTGTGCTTATTTCTCACCAAAAGTTGATCCAGCATGCCAAATAGAGCCAATATAAAAGGGAATGGTACTTACTTATTTTATTGACCACACCCAAAAAGCAGAGTTAGGTTAATCATAATGAAATATACCAAAATATGATGAAAATACAATACTTTATTAGCAAAATTATGGAAACTACAAAAGAGAATTATGGAAAGCAGGCCGCCAAGAATGCGTAGACGTCAGTAAGCATCGCGTTGAAGGGAACTCTGCCTTCTGCCACCTGCCACATGTAGGCCTACTCCGCTAGATATGACTTCAAATGACGGCTGGCTGTACCTCGGTGCCGTTTATTCTTCCACTTTCCGGAACCCCCCATTCTCTCTACTTTTTGAATAAATGCGCCAAGGCCGTACCCATGATTTTTTTCGGAGGGGTTTTACTAAAATAAAAAAATTCGGGGGGGGGGTTTACAAAAAACTCAAAAAAAGCATACAAAATTTGTTTATATCCATTTTTATTACGTTTTTACAACTCAGACAAACATTTCGGGGGGGGGGGGGGGTCAACCCCCCTAAGGGGCCCCCTCTGGATACGGGTCGACAAAATTGTTATGGTCGACCATTCTCTAAAACACATCCAATCAAACTTTTGAGATAGTCATTTTATTCCACGCAGTTAAAGTTCAGGAAATTATACCTTTGAGGAGGACACTCCCCCCACAGTCTTCAGAGTAAGGATTATAAGTTATGCCCTGGGGGCATATAAGTTTTTATTGAAGTTTTGTCGTAGAAACTTGAAAAAGGGCTCATGCGATTTGAAATTCAAAGGTCTAGTGCCCTTTTTAATAGTCAAAAGTAATTTGAGGGCAACTAGCCCCCCTCTCTCACCCACGTTTTCCCCAAACACATCGAATCAAAATTTTTAGATAGCCATTTTGTTCAGTGTTTTGGATTTTTAGATAGAAATTATGTTTTTGAGGAGGAAACTCCCCCACTGTCCTCAGGGCAAGGGTTGTAAGTTATGCCATGGAGGCGTGTAAGTTTTTTTTTAGAACACGTCGTCCTAGAAACTTCAAAAAGGGCTCCTTCGATTGGAAATTGAAATGGCTAGTGCCCTTTTTAACAGTCGAAAGTGATTGGAAGGCAACTAACACCGCTTCAACGCCCACCATTCTCCAAACACATCCAATCAAAATTTTGAGATGGCCATTTTGTTCCACGCAGTTTAAAGTCAGGATATTATACCTTAGTGCAGGAAATTCCCCCCACAGTCTTCAGGGAAAGGGTTATAAGTTATGCCCTTGGAGCATATAAAGTTTTTATTGAGATGTTTGTCATGAAAACTTAGAATGGGGGTCATTTGGTTTGAAATTCAAAGGGCTAGTGCCCTTTTTAATAGTCGAATACAATAAAGAACGACACCTTGTCCATGTTAACTAAAACATAAATAGGGATTATGTAATTTCCAATAGTATCATGGCTGTAGAGATGGCTGAAACCTAGTTACAATAAAAAGCGATCATTGGAATAACAAAAATTGAATACCTTTGGAATTAGCTAGCTACTTGATTATTTGAGACTCGTCTCTTACTATATAAAAGAAGAAAAAGCCGTAGGCTTTTTCCTGTGTGTAATCAGTTTATTATCATAGGCAGCGCGCTAGCTCTGCCTGAGTAAAGAACGATGTGGGCACAATGTGTTTTTTTTCCGGGTTGCAGCAATAGCTAGCAACCTAGTAAGAGACGATCACGTCCAATGTTAAGAAATATAAAAACCCATAGTTCCTAACAAAGGAGTCAGATCAAAACAAAAAGTACACCATTAGAACCGCCTTGTCCGAAACCCCTGTATAGGATACTGTCTGTCCCTTGGTTACATTAAAGAACGATCTTCAGTCTATAGTAACTGAAGTGTTATAAAGAATATAATAAAGATCAAACTCTTCGCTATTACAGTAAAGAAGGATCTCTCCCCCATACTAGCTGATATATGGTGCTTCCAGGTGTAGTTATATAAAGGACGAATATAGCTCATCATAAATGGTGTTTGTCAATTATCCTGGTTTCCGGGTTGCAGCGGTAGCTAACAACCTAGTAAGAAACGATAACGTCCAATGTTAATCCGGGTTGCAGCAGTAGCTAGCAACCTAGTAAGAGACGATCACGTCCAATGTTAAGAAATATAAAAACCCATAGTTCCTAAAAAAGGAGTCAGATCAAATTCAAAAGTACACCATTAGAACCGCCTTGTCCGAAACCCCTGTATAGTAAACTTTCTGTCCCTTGGCTTGAACAGCAAGGGAAATATATTGGCTTGAAAGTCAAGAAAAGTGGCAGCTACTAAAACATTCTGCCTAAACAGGACATTTTTTTTTCTTTTTTCTTTTTTTCTTTTTTTCTTTGTTTCCAGAGATAGCTTGGCACTGGAACATCGTAGAGAGTTGTTCAATGGCTCATTTTAAAGGAAGTTAATTGGGTTAAAAATCTATAGTAACTAAAATAAATTTTTCTAAAAGAGAATACATTTTTCCACCAAAAACTGCATTTTTGATGTCTTTTCACACTGCAGTCTTTTAAACATAATCGTATACCAGCGGTAAGATTTGAACCCACGCCTCCGAAGAGACTGGTAGCTAACACCAGTGCCTTGGACCACTCGGCCAGGCTGCCTCTCATAAATAATATATATGTGAATCTGGGTACAGCAGTAGCTAGCAACCTAGCAAGAGACGATCAGTCCAATGCTAAGAAATATAAAAACCCAAAACTCCTAAAAATAGAGTCAGATCAAAACAAAAGTACATCATTAGAACTACCTTGTCCGAAACCCTACTAGATAAATAATGAATGTCGTCATAGTTTTATATCAGAGCTATGAAACGTGAATAGAAAAACACGAAATTATATTGTTGTTTCTGAAGACGTCATGAAATAATACCATTGCGCCATGACGTCATGAAATAAAATCATTACGCCGTGACGTCAAAATTACTAAATAAGAAGCGTCAAAAATATAAATGTTCTCATTCATAATTAGATAATGGTTAGATCAAAGCAAGCTATACGCAAGTTAAAAAAACAGTACTACACAAACAACAGAGATAGTATCTTGAAAAGAAAAAAAGCAAAGGTCTTCAACCGACCTGGCGTATCGAGAAGTAGACAAACAAAACATCAAGATGTGTTATCACAATGATGAATATTATAGACATGCAAAAATTTAAACAGCCAAACAAAAGATCAAGGAACGGTATGGTAATGATGAAGATTACAGAGAAGTAACAATTGAGCAGGCTAGACAAAAGAGCAAGGAACAGTATGATAATGATTACAGTAAAGAACGATCTCTCATCCGTAGTAACTGATATATGGTGGTTTCAGGGGTAGTTACTTGAGGTTCGTCTCTTACTATTTCAAAGAAGAAAAAGCCGTAGGATTTTTCCTGTTTGTTAGTAGCCCGGGTTGCAGCGGTGGGTAGCAATAAACCGGGTTGCAGCGGTAGCTAGCAACCTAGTAATAGACGATCACGTCCAATGTTAAGAAGTATAAAAACCCTTAGCTGCTAAAAAAGTTACAATAAGGAGCGAATTGTAACCCATAGTAACTGAATTATTAAATCAAACAGTTCTTGGTAATAATAAAGAGTTGTCTAATGGCTAATTTTAAAGGAAATTGCTGTATATCCGGGTTGCAGCGGTAGCTAGCAACCTAGTAAGAGACGATCACGTCCAATGTTAAGAAATATAAAAACCCATAGTTCCTAAAAAAAGGAGTCAGATCAAATTCAAAAGTACACCATTAGAACCGCCTTGTCCGAAACCCCTGTATAGTAAACTTTCTGTCCCTTGGCTTGAACAGCAAGGGAAATATATTGGCTTGAAAATCAAGAAAATTGACTTTAACCTCGTTATTAACCTTTAACCTCGTAAGTGGCAGCTACTAAAACATTCTGCCTAAGCGGGATATTTTTTTCTGTTTTTCTTTTGTATCCAGAGATAGCTTGGCACTGGAACATTGTAGAGAGTTGTTCAATGGCTCATTTTAAAGGAAATTAATTGGGTTAAAAATCTATAGTAACTAAAATAAATTATTTCTAAAAGAGAATAAATTTTTCCACCAAAAACTGCATTTTTGATGTCTTTCCGGGTTGCAGCGGTAGCTAGCAACCTAGTAAGAGACGATCACCTCCAATGTTAAGAAATATAAAACCCCCCAACTCCTAAAAAAAGAATCAGATCAAAACAAAAAGTACACCATTAGAACCGCCTTGTCCGAAACCTCTATAAAGGAAACTTACCGCATTTTGGCTTGAATAACAAAGAAAATATATTGGCTTGAAAATCAAGAAAATTTACTTTTACCACGTTATTCTCCACAAACGGGATATTTTTTTCTTTCCGCTTGATTTTCCTCCTCAGCTAGCTGGGCACTGGAAAGTCATAGAGAGCTGTATAATAGCTCATTTTAAAGGAAATTGCAACATCTAGTGCCTTTTGTAATTAAAAATAAAATACTTTTTAAAGTAGAATCAATTTTGTCAAACAAATTGCATTTTTATGTATTTTCACACTGCAGTCTTTTCAAAGATATTTGAATTTTGAACCAATCAAACAGTTCATGGTAATGAACTCTTAGTAATAATAGCTGCTTGTCTCAATAGTAACCGAAACTCCTGGAACCAAAATTTTCTTTTTTGGCTTAATCGCTAAAATTATTATGTAAACTGCAAAAATATTTATGATGCCTAATCAGTAATAGTAATTTCTTAATTTAAACAACAAAAATACATGAAAATTTTATAATTAGTTTTACTTTTTTCTCCTGGAAGAAAATTTTTTTCATCTCAGTTCAAAGTTATTATTGTACCCTGGAACCAAACTTTTTTTGGTTTGTACCCGTAAAGTACGTATCTCCATATTATTGTCTTATAATTGCAATTATTTTAGTTTTCAGTCCAGAATCGCTAAACCTATTATGTAAACTGCAAAAATATTTATGGTGTCTAACCAATAATACTAATTTTGTAATTCAAACAAGATAAATACCTGAAAATTTAAAAATTAGTTTTTTTTATGCTAGGTTTTAGATACTCGACACGGGGTATTGTGTACTTAATAATTTCAAACCTTGAAAAAATATGGTCTCGCTTGAAAGGAACAAAAAGAAACAATAACTAAAAAAAATATCAAAATAGAGCAATCCAAATTTCTACTAATAAAAAACTTTACTACACAAAAAATAAAGCTAACATCCTAAAATATAAGAAAAGTTTATTTAAAAGAGATAAAAATGCCACCGAACGCAATAAAGCTCGTGAACGCGTAAGGATTGCTACTAAGATGTCTTGTGATCCAGAATTTAAGAAAATGAAATATGACAGAGCAAAACAGAGGTATGTTACGGATCAGGGGTATCGAAAAGGGTAAATTGAGACAGCCAAACAATTATATTAAAAGACGATCATTAGGATACCAAACCATTGAATATATTGGACTTAGTCAGCTGCCTGATTCTTTGAGGTTCGTCTCATACTATTCCAAATAAGAAAAAGCCATAGGATTTTTCCTGTTTGTAATCAGGGTTATTATCAAACAGTTCGTGGCAAATAACTGTATAGTAAGAGCGACTCGTCTCAATAGTAACCGAAACTCTAAAATACCGAACTTTTACATTTTATTATGATTTTAAATATATAATTACCATATATGACGTAACGAGTGATTATGTTAAAATTAAAAAAATCAATTTTTATCTTATTTTAGTTTTAGTCAGGATCGATAAGGTTATAAACTGCAAAATCATTTATGGAATTTGACCAATAGTTTTAATCTTGTAATTTAAACTGGAAAAATACCCGAAAATTTTTAAATTAATTTTGTTTTTTGTTTGGTTTTTGATATTTAGTACGTTACTTAAAAACTAAGTGTTAGATGAAATTTAACCCAATATAAAAATTTTTAATTGGAATGGTTTCACAAGTAAGAAAAAGAAAAATTAAGAATAAAAAAAGATATCAAAGTCGAGCTATACAGCTTGATGGCAAAGGCAAAGAGAAGTATGAGAAAAACAAGGACCTTCTCAAATTGATTGCCAAAAACCGATATTAGCAGGATGAGAAAGCAGCAGCTCTTAAAAACGTCGTGTTTTAATCAAACAGTTCTTGGTAACGAACTGTATAGTAAGAGCGACTCGTCTCAATAGTAACCAAAACTCTAAAAAACGGAATTTTAATATCAATAGATATATCAAAATAATTGGATTTTTATTCTAATTTAATTTATGCTAGAATTAATCATTATTGGTACTTAGGTCATTTTCCCGGAATAAATTGTCACCAAGCTCTAAGGTGAGGTTAATCCGGGTTGCAGCGGTAGCTAGCAACCTAGTAAGAGACGATCACCTCCAATGTCAAGAAATATAAAACCCCCCAACTCCTAAAAAAAGAGTCAGATCAAAACAAAAAGTACACCATTAGAACCGCCTTGTCCGAATCCTCTATAAAGGAAACTTACCGCCCTTTGGCTTGAATAACAAAGAAAATATATTGGCTTGAAAATCAAGAAAATTGACTTTTACCACGTTATTCTCCACAAACGAGATATTTTTTTCTTTCCGCTTTTTTTTTCTGCTCAGCTAGCTGGGCACTGGAAAATCATAGAGAGCTGTATAATAGCTCATTTTAAAGGAAATTGCAACATCTAGTCACTTTTGTATTTAAAAATAAACTACTTTTTAAAGTAGAATCAATTTTGTCAAAAAAATTGCATTTTTGATGTATTTTCATACTGCAGTCTTTTCAAAGATATTTGAATTTTGAAGCAATAAAACAGTCCATGTAATGAACTCTATAGTAATAATAGCTACTTGTCTCAATAGTAACCGAAACTCCTGGAACCAAAATTTTCTTTTTTGGCTTAATCGCTAAAATTATTATGTAAACTGCAAAAATATTTATGATACCTAATCAGTAATAGTAATTTTTTAATTTAAACAACAAAAATACATGAAAATTCTAAAATTAGTTTTGCTTTTTGTCTCCTGGAAGAAATTTTTTTTTTCATCTCAGTTCAAATTTATTATTGTATCCTGGAACCAAGCTTTTTTTGGTTTGTAACCCGTAAAGTACATATCTCCATATTTTTGTCTCATAATTGCAATTATTTTAGTTTTCAGTCCAGAATCACTAAACTTAGTATGTAAACTGCAAAAATATTTTTGGTGTCTAACCAATAATACTAATTTTGTAATTCAAACAAGATAAATACCTGAAAATTTTAAAATTAGTTTTGTTTTATGCTAGGTTTTATATACTCGACACGGGATTTTGTGTGCTTAATAATTTTAAACATTGAAAAAATATGGTTTCACGCGAGTGGAAAAAAAGAAAGAATAACCAAAAACAATATCAAAATAGAACAATCCAAATTTCTACTAATAGAAAACTTTACTACACAAAAAATAAAGCTAACATCCTGAAATATCAGAAAAGTTTATTTAAAAGAGATAAAAATGCCACCAAACGCAATAAAGCTCGAGCACGCGTAAGGATTGCTACTAAGATGTCTTGTGATCCAGGATTTAAGAAAATGAAATATGACAGAGCAAAACAGAGGTATCTTACGGATCAGGGGTATCGAGAAGGGAAAATTGAGACAGCGAAACAAAAGAGCAAGGAAAGGTATGATAACGATATAGATTACCGAAACAAACATAAGAAAAAAGTTGCTACCAGAATAATGGGTAGATACTGGGGTGACAAAAGCTATAATGAAAAAATTAAATTCTCTGCGAGGTTGTACCGAAGAACGCATAAGGACAAAGGGAAAAATTACATTCAGAAATACAAGAAGATGGCAAAAATGCAGGCTGATCTTTGTAAATTGAGAAACATTTTACGCATGTTTTATCGGGATCACGAAAAGTATTCGAAATTACAGATTAAAATTCTCTTTGAAAGAGCGGATGCTGTTGAAAAGTCGGCTAGTCATGCTTTGGCAAAGCTTCATAGCAATATCCAAAAGAAATGTTGTCAGTTTAACGAAAAGCTTCCAAGGTATGGATTGGCAACTGCGGAACAGTTTATAGATGCAATGGAAAATGTTCGACAACACAGTGAATATACGGAGGCGTACTTCTTAGAAAATTCGTATATTAATTTTGGAAGGAGCAATTGCAGTTTATGTAGCAGCAATAAAAATATATATACAAGCATACCTATCAACAGCGAAGGAAAAGCAATGTTTTTCAATTATGGCGAAAACGAGCCTGTTAGGGTTATTAGTAAATGTGTTTGTAAGACTAATGATTCAGAACAAATTCCTGGAACACCGACTCAAGAAAAAAGCATTTCTAACTGTGTTTTAAACATTACAATAAAGAACGAACTATAGCCCATAGTAATTGGAATCCGGGCTGCAGTGGTAGTTACAATTAAGATATCCGGGTTGCAGCGGTAGCTAGCAACCTAGTAAGAGACGATCACGTCCAATGTTAAGAAATATAAAAACCCATAGTTCCTAAAAAAAGAAGTCAGATCAAAACAAAAAGTACACCATTAGAACCGCCTTGTCCGAAACCCCTGTATAGGAAACTTTCTGTCCCTTGGCTTGAACAGAAAGGGAAATAAATTGGCTTGAAAATCAAGAAAAGTGGCAGCTACTACAACATTCTTCCTAAACGGGATATTTTTTTCTTTTTTTCTTTTTTTCTTTTTTTCCAGAGATAGCTTGGCACTGGAACATCGTAGAGGGTTGTTCAATAGCTCATTTTAAAGGAAATTAATTGGGTTAAAAACCTTTTGTAACTAAAATAAATTATTTCTAAAAGAGATTAAATTTTTTCACCAAAAACTGCATTTTCGATGTCTTTTCACACTGCAGTCTTTCAAACATAATCGTTTACCAGCGGTAAGATTTGAACCCACGCCTCCGAAAAGACTGGTGGCTAACACCAGTGCCTTGGACCACTCGGCCAAGTTGCCTCTCATAAATAATATATATGTGAATCCGGGTTGCAGCAGTAGCTAGCAATCTAGTAAGAGACGATCATCCGGGTTGCAGCGGTAGCTAGCAACCTAGTAAGAGACGATCACCTCCAATGTCAAGAAATATAAAACCCCCCAACTCCTAAGAAAAGAGTCAGATCAAAACAAAAAGTACACCATTAGAACCGCCTTGTCCGAATCCTCTATAAAGGAAACTTACCGCCCTTTGGCTTGAATAACAAAGAAAATATATTGGCTTGAAAATCAAGAAAATTGACTTTTACCACGTTATTCTCCCCAAACAGGATATTTTTTTCTTTCTTTTCCACAGATAGCTTGGCACTGGAACATCGTAGAGAGTTGTTCAATGGCTCATTTTAAAGCAATGGCGCTATTTGTACTTAATTTTTTTTATTAATTTTTTTTACGAAAAACTTAATTTTTTATATACAATATTAATCAATGACGTCATAGTCTTTGGATGTAGTTAGTACATAAAGTCTGGATCATCGAATTAAAGCTGAAACTAAGTAAAGAACAATTATGCCTCCATATATTCACAGTGATCTATAAAATTTCCCATTACATCTATAAACTGTTCCACAGTTGCCGGTTCATACCTTGGAAGCTTTTCACTAAACATGCAACATTTCTTTTGGATATTACTATGAAGTTTTGCGAAAGCATCTCTAGCTGACTTTTCAACAAATCCATTCTTTCAGAGATAATTTTAATCTTTATTATAATAAGGCCAAAACAAAATCGTCGACTTGCAACCTTACTTTTGACACATTAGTTAAATCTTCATCAGGCTTAAAAAATGATTTGCTAGTTTTACATGAAAGAACGAACCTTAGTCCATATACAATAAAAAACGACACCTTGCCCATGTTAACTAAAACATAAATAGGGAATATGTAATTTCCAATAGTATCATGGCTGTAGAGATGGCTGAAACCTAGTTACAATAAAAAACGATCATTGGAATAACAAAAATTGAATACCTTTGGAATTAGCTAGCTACTTGATTATTTGAGACTCGTCTCTTACTATTTAAAAGAAGAAAAAGCCGTAGGCTTTTTCCTGTGTGTAATCAGTTTATTATCATAGGCAGCGCGCTAGCACTGCCTGAGTAAAGAACGATGTGGGCACAATGTGTTTTTTTTCCGGGTTGCAGCGATAGCTAGCAACCTAGTAAGAGACGATCACGTCCAATGTTAAGAAATATAAAAACCCATAGTTCCTAACAAAGGAGTCAGATCAAATTATAATCAAGTTATAATAAAGATCCAACTCTTGCCTATACTAACTGGTATGGGTCGCTTAAATATAGTGTAGGCTTGTAAAGTTATATCCGGGTTGCAGCGGTAGCTAGCAACCTAGTAAGAGACGATCACCTCCAATGTTAAGAAATATAAAACCCCCCCACTCCTAAAAAAAGAGTCAGATCAAAACAAAAAGTACACCATTAGAACCGCCTTGTCCGAATCCTCTATATAGGAAACTTACCGCCCTTTGGCTTGAATAACAAAGAAAATATATTGGCTTGAAATTACAGTAAAGATCCGGGTTGCCGCGGTAGCTAGCAACCTAGTAAGAGACGATCACGTCCAATGTTAAGAAATATAAAAACCCATAGTATAAATTAAAAACAAAAGTGGTCCAAGCACAGAGCCCTGTGGGACACCTTTCACAATAGGCAAGGAAGAGGAAAAGGTGCCATTAACCGAAACATACTGAGATCTCCCTGAGAGATAAGACCTAAACCATTCAAGTGGGACTCCATGCACTCCAAATGAAGATAATTTAGACAAAAAAACAGAGTGAACAACCATATCAAATGCCTTTGAAAAGTCAAGAGATAGACCCAAAACACTCAAGCCCTTTTCACGGTTAACGTGCACAAACTCTGTTGCATCTTCAAATGCATGCAAGGTTGAAAAACTGGGACGAAAGCCATACTGACGGTTGGTTATGAGAGAATTACCTGCAGTCGTATTAGTCCTAAATACAAATGAAGAGAGTCTACAATACAGTACTTTTTCAAAAACCTTAAAAATTACAGGAAGGAGAGAAATAGGTATATAATTTGAAATTAGAGATGAATCACCTTTTTTAAACATAGGTACAACATTAGCAACTTTAATTAAATAAGCAAAAACGCCAGAAGAAAGAAATAGGTTACTTATATGTGAGAGGGGGTTAGAAACAAACTGACCAATTTTTTTAAGAACATTACAGCTCAAACCAAAACCATCAACTGAACGGCTATTTGAAAGCTGAAAAATAATATTAGAAATTTCTGTATCACTGCATGGAAAAAGGAAAAATTACTTTTCTGATAAGGGAAAACTACTTACTCTGCTGTAGGATGGATTAGGAACTGAAGGAAGTGAGGTGAAATACGAATTGAAGGTGCTTGCTGAAGAATTTTTGTCCACGAAAGATCCATCAGCTTTCCTGCAGCGACAAGGGGGGGACTGTTTGAGTTTCTTGCGGGATTACAATAAAGAACGAACTCCTGCCTATACTAACTTGCATAGGCAACCGGGTTTCAGCGGTAGTATCTATATGGGGAGACACCCCGCTCTTAATTGTTATAGCTATATGGTGGGACTGTCCGCTACTTATCATTATAGCTATATGGGGATTACAATAAAAAACGATCATTGGAATAACAAAAATTGAATACCTTTGGAATTAGCTAGCTACTTGATTATTTGAGACTCGTCTCTTACTATTTAAAAGAAGAAAAAGCCGTAGGCTTTTTCCTGTGTGTAATCAGTTTATTATCATAGGCAGCGCGCTAGCACTGCCTGAGTAAAGAACGATGTGGGCACAATGTGTTTTTTTTCCGGGTTGCAGCGATAGCTAGCAACCTAGTAAGAGACGATCACGTCCAATGTTAAGAAATATAAAAACCCATAGTTCCTAACAAAGGAGTCAGATCAAATTATAATAAAGTTATAATAAAGATCCAACTCTTGCCTATACTAACTGGTATAGCGTATATAAGGCAGTATCAAAATGTAAGATTATACAACATATTAATTTACTAAAAGTGGAGGACTCATACAAGGAACTAAGTCATTATATAGAATAAGTGTCAAGTAGACTCTGTCACCGTAAAGACTTCATTTACGGTGATAGCAATATTAGAGTTTCTGTGGAATACATGAAAGAACGACCTCTAGCCCATATTAAATGAAACACAGTAAAGAATGTTACATAAAGGACCGATATAGTTCATCATAAATGGTATTTTTCAATTAGGTGTTTTTAATCCGGGTTGCAGCGGTATTACAATAAAGAACGAACTCTTGCCTATACAAACTTGTATAGTGGGAAATAAGGATCGATCATAATATAATAAAGTATAATAAAGATCGAACTCTTCCCTATACTAGCTTGCATACGCAACTTCACTATAGTTAAGATTACAGTATTTATATTATACATCATTATAGATTATAAAAGGTTCAAATGTTCGAAGATTATAGAGTTAAAAATTTTCCCACAGTGAAGAATCCAACCCGAGCCTGTTAAGTGAAAGTTAACTATCCTAGCCACTAGACCATATGGAACCATAAAGAACTATGATTTAAGAGCCATATGCATATTATTATTTCACCAAACATAAGGCCAAAACAAAATCGTCGACTTGCAACCTTACTTTTGACACATTAGTTAAATCTTCATCAGGCTAAAAAAATTTTTTGCTAGTTTTACATGAAAGAACGAACCTTAGCCCATAGTAGCAGAAATAAGAATATCTAGGTTGCAGCGGTAGCTAGTTACATTAAAGGACGATCATTTGAATATTATCCGGGTTGCAGCGGTAGCTAGCAACCTAGTAAGAGACGATCACCTCCAATGTTAAGAAATATAAAACCCCCCAACTCCTAAAAAAAGAGTCAGATCAAAACAAAAAGTACACCATTAGAGCCGCCTTGTCCGAATCCTTTATAAAGAAAACTTACCGCCCTTTGGCTTGAATAACAAAGAAAATATATTGGTTTGAAAATCAAGAAAATAGACTTTTACCACGTTATTCTCCACAAACGGGATATTTTTTTCTTTCCGCTTTTTTTTCCTGCTCAGCTTGCTGGGCACTGGAAAATCATAGAGAGTTGTATAATAGCTCATTTTAAAGGCAATTGCAACATCTAGTCACTTTCGTAATTAAAAATAAAATACTTTTTAAAGTAGAATCAATTTTGTCATTTAATTGCATTTTTGATGTATTTTCATACTGCAGTCTTTTCAAAGATATTTGAATTTTGAAGCAATCAAACAGTTCATGGTAATGAACTCTATAGTAATAATAGCTATTTGTCTCAATAGTAGCCGAAACTCCTGGAACCAAAATTTTCTTTTTTGGCTTAATCGCTAAAATTATTATGTAAACTGCAAAAATATTTATGATGCCTAATCAGTAATAGTAATTTTTAAATTTAAACAACAAAAATACATGAAAATTCTAAATTAGTTTTGCTTTTTGTCTCCTGGAAGAAAAATTTTTACAACAAAGAACGACACCTAGCCCATGTTAACTGAAACATAAATAGGGATTATGTTGTTCCCATCAGTATCATGGCTGTTTACATTAAAAGACGATCATTGGAATAACATACCACTGCATACATTGGACTTAGTTAGCTACTTGATTGCTTGAGGTTAGTCTCTTACTATTTCAAAGAAGAAAAAGCCGTAGGTTTTTTCCTGTTTGTAATAATATAGCATGAAATCCGGGTTGCAGCGGTAGCTAGCAACCTAGTAAGAGACGATCACGTCCAATGTCAAGAAATATAAAAACCCCCAACTCCTAGAAAAATAGTCAGATCAAAACAAAAAGTACACCATTAGAACCGCCTTGTCCGAATCCTCTATAAAGGAAACTTACCGCCCTTTGGCTTGAATAACAAAGAAAATATATTGGCTTGAAAATCAAGAAAATTGTCTTTTACCACGTTATTCTCCAAAAACGGGATATTTTTTTCTTTCCGCTTTTTTTTCCTGCTCAGCTAGCTGGGCACTGGAAAATCATAGAGAGCTGTATAATAGCTCATTTTATAGGAAATTGCAACATCTAGTCACTTTTGTATTTAAAAATAAAATACTTTTTAAAGTAGAATCAATTTTGTCAAAAAAATGGCATTTTTGATGTATTTTCATACTGCAGTCGTTTCAAAGATATTTGAATTTTGAAGCAATAAAACAGTCCATGGTAATGAACTCTATAGTAATAATAGCTACTTGTCTCAATAGTAACCGAAACTCCTGGAACCAAAATTTTCTTTTTTGGCTTAATCGCTAAAATTATTATGTAAACTGCAAAAATATTTATGATGCCTAATCAGTAATAGTAATTTTTTAATTTAAACAACAAAAATACATGAAAATTCTAAAATTAGTTTTGCTTTTTGTCTCCTGGAAGAAAAATTTTTTTCATCTCAGTTCAAATTTATTATTGTATCCTGGAACCAAACTTTTTTTGGTTTTTAACCCGTAAAGTACATATCTCCATATTATTGTCTCATCATTGCAATGATTTTAGTTTTAAGTCCAGAATCGCTAAACTTATTATGTAAACTGCAAAAATATTTATGGTGTCTAACCAATAAAACTAATTTTGTAATTCAAACAAGATAAATACCTGAAAATTTTAAAATTAGTTTTGTTTTATGCTAGGTTTTAGATACTCGACACAGTATTTTGTGTACTTAATAATTTTAAACCTTGAAAAAATATGGTCTCACGTGAGTGGAAAAAAAGAAAGAATAACCAAAAATTATAATAAAGAACGAACTCTTGCCTATACAAACTTGTATAGTGGGAAATAAGGATCGATCATAATATAATATACAGTAAAGAACGATATCTTGTCCATAGTAACTGATATACGGTGCTTCCAGGGGTAGCTATCCGGGTTGCAGCGGTAGCTAGCAACCTAGTAAGAGACGATCACGTCCAATGTTATCCGGGTTGCAGCGGTAGCTAGCAACCTAGTAAGAGACGATCACGTCCAATGTTAAGAAATGTAAAAACCCATAGTTCCTAAAAAAGGAGTCAGATCAAATTCAAAAGTACACCATTAGAACCGCCTTGTCCGAAACCCCTTGAAAGGAATTAAATAAGAGACGATCACGTCCAATGTTAAGAAATATAAAAACCCATAGTTCCTAACAAAGGAGTCAGATCAAAACAAAAAGTACACCATTAGAACCGCCTTGTCCGAAACCCCTGTATAGGAAACTTTCTGTCCCTTGGCTTGAACAGCAAGGGAAATATATTGGCTTGAAAATCAAGAAAATTGACTTTAACCACGTTATTCTCCCCAAACGGGATATTTTTTTCTTTTTTTTTCTTTTTCTTTTCCACAGATAGCTTGGCACTGGAACATCGTAGAGGGTTGTTCAATAGCTCATTATAATAAAGATCGAACTTTTCCACATACTAACTTGCATACGCAACTTCACTATAGTTAAGATTACAGTATTTATATTATGCATCATTATAAATTATAAAAGGTTCAAATGTTCGAAGATTATAGAGTTAAAAATTTTCCCACCCCGGGAATCGAACCCGAGCCTGTTAAGTGAAAGTTAACTATCCTAGCCACTAGACCATATTGAACCATAAAGAAGTATGATTTAAGAGCCATATGCGTATTATTATTTCACCATACCAATTATAATAAGGCCAAAACAAAATCGTCGACTTGCAACCTTACTTTTGACACATTAGTTAAATCTTCATCAGACTTAAAAAATGTTTTGCTAGTTTTACATGAAAGAACGAACCTTAGTCCATATACAATAAAGAACGACACCTTGCCCATGTTAACTAAAACATAAATAGGGATTATGTAATTTCCAATAGTATCATGGCTGTAGAGATGGCTGAAACCTAGTTACAATAAAAAACGATCATTGGAATAACAAAAATTGCATACCTTTGGAATTAGCTAGCTACTTGATTATTTGAGACTCGTCTCTTACTATTTAAAAGAAGAAAAAGCCGTAGGATTTTTCCTGTGTGTAATCAGTTTATGTCATAGGCAGCGCGCTAGCACTGCCTGAGTAAAGAACGATGTGGGCACAATGTGTTTTTTTTCCGGGTTGCAGCGATAGCTAGCAACCTAGTAAGAGACGATCACGTCCAATGTTAAGAAATATAAAAACCCATAGTTCCTAACAAAGGAGTCAGATCAAAACAAAAAGTACACCATTAGAACCGCCGTGTCAGAAACCCCTGTATAGGAAACTTTCTGTCCCTTGGCTTGAACAGCAAGGGAAATATATTGGCTTGAAAATCAAGAAAATTGACTTTAACCACGTTATTCTCCCCAAACGGGATATTTTTTTCGTAGAGGGTTGTTCAATAGCTCATTTTAAAGGAAATTAATTGGGTTAAAAATCTATAGTAACTAAAATAAATTATTTCTAAAAGAGAATAAATTTTTCCACCAAAAACTGCATTTTTGATGTCTTTTCACACTGCAGTCTTTCAAACATAATCGTATACCAGCGGTAAGATTTGAACCCACGTTTAATTAAAGCTCTGCATATGATATATCACCTTCTCTGTTCATCCTAAAACATTAAAATAAAGGCCGAACTCTTTAGAGCTTTAATAAAGGCTCGTATAAGTATGTTTAAAACTAAGTATATGAGTGAAAACGCTCCTTCAAAGTTCGGAATAATCATTTAAGAAGAATAGATTTTCGAATTTTTTTCCGGGTTGCAGCGGTAGCTAGCAATCCGGGTTGCAGCGGTAGCTAGCAACCTAGTAAGAGACGATCACCTCCAATGTTAAGAAATATAAAAACCCGTAGCTCCTAAAAAAAGAGTCAGATCAAAACAAAAAGTACACCATTAGAACCGCCTTGTCCAAATCCTCCATAACGGAAACTTACCGCCCTTTGGCTTGAATAACAAAGAAAATATATTGGCTTGAAAATCAAGAAAATAGTCTTTTACCACGTTATTCTCCCCAAACGGGATATTTTTTTGTTTCTTTTCCACAGATAGCTTGGCACTGGAACATCGTAGAGAGTTGTTCAATGGCTCATTTTAAAGGAAATCTCTAGATCTAGCGCTATGTGTACTCAATTTTTTTTAAATTAATTTTTTTTACGAAAAACTTAATTTTTTATATACAATATTAATCAATGACGTCATAGTCTTTGGATGTAGTTAGTACATAAAGTCTGGATCATCGAATTAAAGCTGAAACTAAGTAAAGAACAATTATGCCTACATATATTCACAGTGATGTATAAAATTTCCCATTACATCTGTAAACTGTTCCACAGTTGCCGGTTCATACCTTGGAAGCTTTTCACTAAACATGCAACATTTCTTTTGGATATTACTATGAAGTTTTGCGAAATATAATAAAGAACGAACATTAGCTCATAGGTTACATAAAGGATTAGAATAAGGACCGAAGTCTATACAGTAAAGAACGATTTCTCATCCATAGTAACTGATATATGGTGGTTCCAGGGGTAGTTACTTGTGTTATAAAGAACGACCTCTAACCCAAGTTAATTGATCCGGGTTGCTGTTACATTAAAGAACGATCATTGAAATAACAAACCATTGCAGACATTAGACTTAGTTAGCTACTTGATTGTTTGAGGTTCGTCTCTTACTATTTCAAAGAAGAAACAGCCGTAGGCTTTTTCCTGTTTGTAATCAGGTTTGATAATAATATATATGATTACATAAAGGATCGATTTATCCGGGTTGCAGCGGTATCTAGCAACCTAGTAAGAGACGATCAGGTCCAATGTTAAGAAATATAAAAACCCCTAACTCCTAAAAACAGAGTCAGATCAAAACAAAAAGTACACCATTAGAACCGCCTTGTCCGAAACCCCTATAAAGGAAACTTACCACCCTGCGGCTTGAATAACAAAGAAAATATATTGGCTTGATAATCAAGAAAATTGACTTTAACCACGTTATTCTCCACAAACGGGATATTTTTTTCTTTCTTTTCCACAGATAGCTTGGCACTGGAACATCGTAGAGAGTTGTTCAATGGCTCATTTTAAAGGAAATCTCTAGATCTAGCGCTATGTGTACTTAATTTTTTTTTTAAATCAATTTTTTTTTACGAAAAACTTAATTTTTTATATACAATATTAATCAATGACGTCATAGTCTTTGGATGTAGTTAGTACATAAAGTCTGGATCATCGAATTAAAGCTGAAACTAAGTAAAGAACAATTATGCCTACATATATTCACAGTGATGTATAAAATTTCCCATTACATCTGTAAACTGTTCCACAGTTGCCGGTTCATACCTTGGAAGCTTTTCACTAAATATGCAACATTTCTTTTGGATATTACTATGAAGTTTTGCGAAAGCATCTCTAGCTGACTTTTCAACAAAATCCATTCTTTCAGAGATAATTTTAATCTTTTTATAATAAGGAACGACTTCTTCCCTATGCTAAATTTTATAAGCCACTTAATTATTACATTAAAAGACGATTATTGGAATAACGAACAATTGTACACATTGGAATTAGTTAGCTACTTGATTGTTTGAGGTTCGTCTCTTACTATTTCAAAGAAGAAAAAACCGTAGGCTTTTTCCTGTTTGTAATCAGTTTTTTATCCGGGTTGCAGCGGTAGTTAGCAACAAAAATCGATATAGTTCATCATAAATAGTATTTGTCAATTAAGTATAATAAAGAACGACCTCTTGCCTATACTAAATTTTATAGGCCACTTAACTATAGTAACATAAAGGATCGATACTGTAATTGGGAACTAAAAGAGATCAACTCCGAGTGGCCTTGAACCAACAACTGTTCGGTTAACGGTCGATCGTGCTAGCCACTGGCACCACGAAGTCATTAACTAAAATTGTAATTCGGGTTGCAGCGGTAGCTAGCAACCTAGTAAGAGACGATCACGTCCAATGTTAAGGAATATGAAAATCCATTGCTCCTAAAAAAGGAGTCAGATTAAAACAAAAAGTACACCTTTAGAACCGCCTTGTCTGAATCCCCTTTATAGGGAATTTTCTGTCATTTGGCTTGAAAAGCAAGGGAAATATATTGGCTTGAAAATCAAGAAAAGTGGCGGCTACTACAACATTCTGCCTAAACGGCATATTTTTTCTTTCTTCTTTCTTTTCCACAGATAGCTTGGCACTAGAACATCGTAGAGAATTTTTCAATGACTCTTTTTAAAGGTAATTAACTCAGTTAAATTAAAATAAAGAACAAACTTTAGCCAATAGTAACTTAAACACTTTATATAAGAATTTTATAGTAAAGAATGAACTCAAGTCCAAAGGAACTGAACCCTGTGGTTCATTCATATAATCTTCATTATTTTAGCTAGGTTTTTCTATAATAAAGAACGAGCTCTTGCCTATACTAAACTTTATAGGCCACTTAACTATAGTATAGCTTAGTAAAGTTTAGACGAAAGACCGATATAGTTCATCATAAATGGCGTTTGTCAGTAATTTCATATTAAAGATCCGGGTTGCAGCGGTCGCTAGCAACCTAGTAAGAGACGATCACCTCCAATGTTAAGAAATATAAAACCCCCCAACTCCTAAAAAAAGAGTCAAATCAAAACAAAAAGTACACCATTAGAACCGCCTTGTCCGAATCCCCTATAAAGGAAACTTACCGCCCTTTGGCTTGTATAACAAAGAAAATATATTGGCTTGAAAATCAAGAAAATTGACTTTTACCACGTTATTCTCCCCAAACGGGATATTTTTTTCTTTCTTTTCCACAGATAGCTTGGGACTGGAACATCGTAGAGAGTTGTTCAATGGCTCATTTTAAAGGAAATCTCTAGATCTAGCGCTATTTGTACTTAATTTTTTTTTAATTATTTATAATAAAGAACGAATATTTTACCGATTATCTACTTATAACCATATATGACGTAATAAGTGACATGACGTAATATCTAAAACCTATTGTGTACTAATAACCATATTTGACTTAATTAGCGACGTGACGTAAAAATTGAAAAAATTAATTTTTATTTTATTTTCGTTTTTAGTTCAGAATCGCTAAAGTTATAAACTGCAAAAATATTTATGGTGTCTGAACAATAGTTTTAATCTTTTAATTTAGACTAGAAAAATACCTGAAAATTTAAAAATTAGTTTAATTTTTTGTTAGGTTCTTGATACTTGATACGGGACATAAAAATCCAACTAATGGTTACATAATGGTTTCAATCAAGCAAGCTACACGAAAGTTAAAAAAAGAGTACTACCAAAAAAACAGAGATAGCATCTTGAAAAGAGAAAAGCAAAGGTATTCAACCGACCAGGCGTATCGAGATGTGAAAATTGATAGTGACAAACAGCGTTATTATAATGATGTTTGCAATAAAGAACGAACTCTTGCCTATACAAACTTGTATAGTGGGACATAAGGATCGATCATAAATGGTGTTAGTCAAGAGGATCTCATGTAGTAGTTATTAAAATTCACTCTATAAAGAGGGTACAATGTTATCATACCGACTTTGCCTTTAAGATTGAAGCCATTTGTTGAATAAAGCAACTTGTTCTCTTGAAAATTAATTGCAATAAAGAACGAACTCTTGCCTATACAAACGTGTATAGTGGGCCATAAGGATCGATCATAAATGATGTTAGTCAAGAGGATCTCATGTAGTTATAA
The DNA here is from genome assembly GCF_049724085.1 of Artemia sp. Qi Xiang Cuo. Classification (NCBI taxonomy): domain Eukaryota; kingdom Metazoa; phylum Arthropoda; class Branchiopoda; order Anostraca; family Artemiidae; genus Artemia; species Artemia sp. Qi Xiang Cuo. The sequence goes on along the minus strand of NC_142809.1, from coordinate 48,386,521 downwards.
TAAAGATCGAACTCTTCCCTATACTAACTTTTATACGCAACTTCACTATAGTTAAGATTACAGTATTTATATTTTTTTACATTTAAGTTTCGTCTCTTACTATTTAAAAGAAGAAAAAGCCGTAGGATTTTTCCTGTTTGTATTTATAGTTAAAAAACGAACTCAAGTCCAAAGAAACTGAACACTGTGGTTCATTAATATTATCTTCATTATTTTAGCTAGAATGTAAATAAACAAGTTTCTTTTTTAAATTTTAAATTGAAAAGATAGTGATTTTAATTCAACATATTAAAAGTTCTCCCCGACGCGGAATAGAACCCCCTTCTCCCAGGTAACAAGTGTGCATACTTACCAATAGTCTATCGAAGACTTATAAAATAAAAGTTACATATAAGATATGATAATAATTTTTTAATCCGGGTTACATAAAGGCTTGATGATCGAATTTTTACATTAAAGAACGAACTTTAGTGCATAGTTTATATTAAAGGACGATCATTAGAAAAGCACACCATTGCATATATTGGACTGAGTCAGTTTTTCAGTTTAGAATCGCTTAAGTTACAGTAAAGAACGATCTCTCTCCCATAGTAACTGATATGTTACATTAAAAGACGATCATTGGAATAAAAATTTATTACATGTATTGGACTTAGGTAGCTACTTGATCGTTTGATGTTCGTCTCTTACTATTTCAAAGAAGAAAAAGCGGTAGGCTTTTTCCTGTTTGTAATATTTTTCTGTTTGTTATCAGGGTTACAGCGTTATCCGGGTTGCAGCGGTAGCTAGCAACCTAGTAAGAGACGATCACGTCCAATGTTAAGAAATATAAAAACCCATAGTTCCTAAAAAGGGAGTCAGATCAAAACAAAAATTACACCATTAGAACCACCTTGTCCGAAACCCCTGCATAGGAAACTTTCTGTCATTTGGCTTGAACAGCAAGGGAAATATATTGGCTTGAAAATCAAGAAAATTGACTTTAACCACGTTATTCTGCACAAACGGCATATTTTTTTTTCTTTTCCACAGATAGCTTGGCACTGGAACATCGTAGAGAGTTGTCCAATAGCTCATTTTAATTCGGGTTGCAGCGGTAGCTACCAACCTAGTAAAAGACGATCACGTCCAATGTTAAGAAATATAAAAACCTATAGCTCCTAACAAAGGAGTCAGATCAAAACAAAAAGTACACAATTGGAACCGCCTTGTCCGAAACCCCTGGTATAGTTTACATTAAAAGACGATCATTTGATTGATAAACAATTGCATACATTGGAATTAGTTAGCTACTTGATTGTTTGAGGTTCGTCTCTGACTATTTCTAAGAAGAAAAAGCCGTAGGCTTTTTCCTGTTTGTGATCAGTTTATTCGGGTTTCAACGGTAGCTAGAAACCTGGTAAGATACGATCAGGTCCAATGTTAAAGAATATAAAAACCCATAGCTCCTAAGAAAGGAGTCAGATCAAAACAAAAAGTAAAACATTAGAACTGTCTTGTCCAAAACCCCTGTATAGGAAACTTTGTGTCCCTTGGCTTGAAGAGCAAGGGAAATATGTTGGCTTAAAAATAAAGAAAAGTGGCAGCTACTACAACATTCTGCCTAAACGGGATATTTTTTTCTTTTTTCTTTTTTCTTACTTGTCTTCCACAAATATCCGGGTTGCAGCGGTAGCTAGCAACCTAGTAAGAGACGATCACGTCCAGTGTTAAGAAATATAAAAACCCATAGTTCCTAACAGAGGAGTCAGATCAAAACAAAAAGTACACCATTAGAGCCGCCTTGTCCGAAACCCCTGTATAGGAAACTTTCTGTCCCTTGGCTTGAACAGCAAGGGAAATATATTGGCATGAAAATCAAGAAAAGTGGCAGCTACTACAACATTCTGCCTAATCGAGATATTGTTTTCTTTTTTTTTTATTTTGTATCCAGAGATAGCTTGGCACTGGAACATCGTAGAGAGTTGTTCAATGGCTCATTTTAAAGGAAATTAATTGTGTTAAAAATATATATTAACTAAAAAAAATTATTTCTAAAATAGAATAAGTTTTTCTACCAAAAACTGCATTTTTGATGTCTTTTCACACTGCAGTTTTTCAAACATAATCGTATACCAGCGGTAAGATTTGAACCCACGCCTCCGAAGAGACTGGTGGCTAACACCAGTGCCTTAGACCACTCGGCCAGGCTGCCTCTCATAATTTGGGTTGCAGCATTAGCTAGCAACCTAGCAAGAGACGATCAGTCCAATGCTAAGAAATATAAAAACACAAAAATCCTAAAAATACAGTCAGATCAAAACAAAAGTACATCATTAGAACTACCTTGTCTGAAACCCTACTATATAAATTAAAGCTATGACGTGAATAGAAATACACCAAATTATATTGTTGTTTCTGAAGAGGTCATGAGATAATACCATTGCGCCATGACGTCATGAAATAAAATCATTACGCCGTGACGTCATAATTACTATATAAGAAGCCTCAGAACTGTAAATGTTCTCATTCATAATTAGATAAGGGTTAGATCAAAGCAAGATATACGAAAGTTAAAAAAACATTACTACACAAACAACATAGATAGTATCTCTAAAAGAAAAAAGCAAAGGTATTCAACCGACCAGGCGTATCGAGAAGTAATAATTGAGAGAGCAAAACAAAACAACAAGATGTGTTATCACAATGATGAAGATTATAGACATGCAAAAATTGAGACAGCCAAACAAAAGATCAAGGAACGGTATGGTAATGATGAAGATTACAGAGAAGCAAGAATTGAGAAGGCTAGACAAAAGATCAAGGAGCGTTATCGCAATGATAAACTTCATAGAGAAGCAACAATTGAGACAGCCAAACAAAAGAGCAAGGAACGGTATGATAACGATATAGATTACCGAAATTTACAGTAAAGAACGATCTCTCATCCATAGTAACTGATAAATGGTGGTTCCAGGGGTAGTTACTTGAGGTTCGTCTCTTACTATTTCAAAGAATTTACAGTAAAGAACGATATCTCATCCATAGTAACTGATAAATGGTGGTTCCAGGGGTAGTTACTTGAGGTTCGTCTCTTACTATTTCAAAGAAGAAAAAGCCATAGGCTTTTTCCTGTTTGTAATGATTTTTTTAAAGATCGATATATTTTTTAAAGTCATAACTATAAAGAACAAACACTAGCTATAGTGACTAAAATAATAATTAATAGTAATAGTATAATCCGGTTTGCATCGGTAGCTAGCAATCCAGTAAGAGACAATCACGTCCAATACTATATTATAATAAAGAACGACCTCTTGCCTATACCAAATTTTATAGGCCAATTAACGATAGTATAGGCTAGTACAGTTTTATTTAAGGTCAATATATTAAAATTTTCCATTATCCGGGTTGCAGCGGTAGCTAGCAGCCTAGTAAGAGACGATTACGTCCAGTGTTAAGAAATATAAAACCCATAGGTCCTAAAAAAAGAGACAGATCAAAACAAAAAGTACACCTTTAGAACCACCTTGTCCAAAACCCCTATAAAGTAAAATTTCTGTCCCTTGGCTTTAACAACAAGGGAAATATATTGGCTTAAAAATCAAGAAAAGTGGCAGCTACTACAGCATTCTGCCTAAACGGGATATTTTTTTCCACGGATAGCTTGGCACTGGAACATCGTAGAGAGTTGTTCAATGGCTCATTTTAAAAGAAATTAGTTAGGTTAAATTACATTAAAAGACGATTATTGCAATAACAAACCATTGCATACATTGGAACTAGTTAGCTACTTGAATGTTTGAGGTTCGTCCCTTTCTATTTCTTAAACAGTTCGTGGTAACGAACTGTAATTAAGAGCGGCTCGTCTTAATAGTAACCGAAACTCTAAAAAACGGAATTTTGATACCAATAGATATATCAAAAGAATCGGACTTTAATGCTGATTTGAAATTTACGTCAAGTTTACGAAAGTTTCGTCAAGTTTTGTTTTACCATCCAAAAATAAAAAGCTTGAGCACTCAACGCACCTAACTGTAGAGGTTTCCTGAAAACCTAACTGTAGAGGTTTCAAGCTCCTATCTGCAAAATTCTGGAATTTATTACTTTTTTTGCCAGAAGAAAGATCACGGGTGTGTGTTTATTTATTTATTTTTTTTTTCCCTATGGATGATCATATCGACCCAGTGGTCCAAGAATGTCGCAGGAGGGCTAATTCGAACGGAAACTAAAAGTTCTAGTGCCTTTTCAATAAAAAAAAAGACAAAATAGAATCACTTTTTTACAAAAAAACAACAATTTTCATGTCTTTTCGTACTGCAATCATTTCAGCGATATTTGATTTTTGAAGCAATTACATAAGGAATCATGTTAAACATTGTCCAACGATGTCATAATCGTAAGTTGTAGCCAGGTCATCTCTTACTATTTCAATTAAGAAAAAGCCATAGGCTTTTCCTGTTTTTATTCCGGGTTACAGCGGTAGCTAGCAACCTAGTAAGAGACAATTATGTCCAATGTTAAGAAATACAAAAATCCATAATTCCTAAGAAATGAGTCAGATCACAAGAAAAACTACACCATTAGAGCTGCCTTGTCCAAAATCCTTCTATAGGCAACTTTCTGTCCCTTGGCTTGGGTTGAAGCGGTATTATAATAAAGAACGACATCTAGCCAATGTTAACTGTAAAATAATTATAATAATTATAATAATAATTATAATAATTATATTTTTTTAAATTTTAAATTTAAGAGATACTACTTTAAATTCAATATATTAAAAAAAAATTCTGATGGGGAATCGAACCCAGGTCTTCCGCATGACAAACAGGGATAGTGACCACTGTACTATCAGAGACTTATAATATATAAATAATATATGTCATGATATTAAATTGATTAATACATTTTTGTACATGTTTTATATTAAAAGACGATCATTAGAAGAACAAACCATTGCATACATTGGACTTAGTTAGCTGCCTGATACTTTGAGAGTCGTCTCTTACTACTCCAAAGAAGAAAAAGCCTTAGTTTATAATAAAGATCGAACTCTTCCCTATACTAACTTTCATAGGCAACTTCGCTATAGTTAAGATTACAGTGTTTATATTATGACAATCCGGGTTGCAGCGGTAGCTAGCAACCTAGTAAGAGACGATCACGTCCAATGTTAAGAAATACAAAAACCCATAGTTCCTAAAAAAAAAGAGTCACATCAAAACAAAAAGTACACCATTAGAACCGCCTTGTTCGAAACTTCTGTATAGAAAACTTTCTGTCCCTTGGCTTGAACAGCAAGGGAAATATACTGGCTTGAAAATCAAGAAAAGTGGCAGCTACTACAGCATTCTGCCTAAACGGGATATTTGTTTTTCTTTTTTTATAATAAAGAACGACCTCTTGCCTATAATAAATTTTATACACCACTTAATTATAGTATGGGTTAGTATTTCCACAGATAGCTTGGCACTATAACATCGTAGAGAGTTGTTCAATGGCTCATTTTAAAGAAAATTAATGGGATTAGAAACTTTTTGTAATTAAAACAAATTATTTTTAAAATAGATCAGGGTTGTAGCGGTAGATAACAACCTAGTAAGAGAGGATCACATTCAATGTTAAGAAATATAATAACCTATAACTCCTAATAAAAGAGTCAGATCAAAAGAAAAAGTACACCATTAGAACCGCCATATCTGAAAACCCTGTCGAGGAAACTTTTGCCTGAAAAAGATTCAGATCAATTACATTAAAGGACGTACTATAGCTCATAGTAACTGGAATCTGGGTTGTGGCTGTATTAACATTAGAAATGTGGCGTTATTTAATTAAAAGTGTTTTTCTGAAATTAAGGCTCTAAACGAATTTTCTCGAACTCGTGATGTATCTGGATCATTTTTTCTGGCTAGGAAATTTCAGGATGTCAATTAAAAAAAAATATGGAGCTGTTCTAAAGGAAAAAAATGATAAATAGATAAATATATAAACAGTGGCTCGTTTAAAGCTATAAGGTATTCTTGGAGAATGAATGTGCTTGATTCGCCCATGTTTGGAGAAAAATATTGGAATTCAAGTAAATAATATGTAGGTAAATGAAACAATTGCTATTGCATACTGCAGTTAAACACTTGCGGTGAAACTAATAAGTTTTCTTTGAAATGTTATTTTGTTTTATTTGATGTATGACCTGCATAATTTTCTAGGACAATGAATGGATTAAAACGGGTTAGATTTAACTCAGCTTTCTCGCTGTGTAAACTAGCCTCTGTAACTGGTGTGTCCACCCACGAACGATGTGCGTATCTAATTAGATCAATGGCCTCAGCAAATAAGATGGTACAAATTTGGCAAGGAAGTAATGATAGAACCACAGACTATGCCCCACGAGCTCTTCGCCGCATTAAGGAGAAATCTAACTTCACAAAGGTTTTCTCAGTTTTTTTTTTCGTGCTGATGTTGTATTAAAATTGAATTTGCTCTTCATATATATATATATATATATATGTTTAAACAAAAAGTGTCGAAGAATATCAGTTGGCTTTTCTTAAAACATCAAAAATATAAAACTGTTTCAGAATGACCTCTGTATTTGAGATACATAACAACTCTGGACAATGTTGGCTCAAGCTATTGATAAATTTGGCTTTTTCTCAGGCTGCCAGGGGCTTGGGTTGCAGGTATTCCCATATTTCACACTATATAACAGTTCCGTGTTCAGAAATGTCTTTGGCCGGGATTCATTTTTAGGTTTCTGGAGTTTTTTTTTTGAAGGAAATGACTAGAGGGAGTGATATTACAAATACAATTCCGTTAAGGTTTGACGAGCAGAAATATCTAAACTAAAACTACTACCAATGCTACTACTAGCAACTCATTGCAGCACCAACCGACCGAGGCCAACACATCTGTACACGATCATCTTCTATCAAAATCAATTCACCACTTCACTCAAAGTTTCACCTAGCAAAGGCAAGGTTAAGACCTTTGTTTTCATGAGACTGTGGTAAATGTTATAACCAAACCTGTTGGTAAATAAATGTAGTTGTAATGGAGTCCTCAACAGGGTTTAAAGCAAAGTGTCAAATAATTAACCGTTTTACCCTCCATGCAATATGCCGTATTCAGGATTTTGTTCGGGAAGGTTTATGTTTGTTCGGAAGGGGGGGAGACTAAAAAAAACTTTAAAAATGCAACCAATATTTGTTTGCATGTAGTGTTGTTGCTTTTTGTACGAGTCTGATAAAAATTTTGGGGGAGGGGGGGGGAAACCAGTAAACCCTCCAGTAGAGTGCTAAGTACCATTTTGCTTGAGGCCCTAGGAATTCCCATACTATTTGCTTGATGCTCTACTCCTTTTCAAAGAGAGTGAGTATCCTCTCACAAGAATATATACTACAGTTTGACGTGCACATTGCAAAAAGTGAGCAAACCTTTTATACCCATAAAGTGGTCAAACATGTTTTGAAACTATAGTCAAGATTGTATAACACAATCAGACTGGTTTTTGTTATTGATTGAAAGTACACATGGAATTTCACACGAATATACACTACACTTTGACGCCTACATTTTAAAAAGCGGGCAAACCTATAAAGTGGTCAAGCACGTTTTGAGAGTATAGTCTTAATAAAGATCGAACTTTTCCCTATACTAACTTGCATACGCAACTTCACTATAGTTAAGATTATAGTATTTATATTATGCATCATTATAAATTATAAAAGGTTCAAATGTTCGAAGATTATAGAGTTAAAAATTTTCCCACCCCGGGAATCGAACCCGAGCCTGTTAAGTGAAAGTTAACTATCCTAGCCACTAGACCATATTGAACCATAAAGAAGTATGATTTAAGAGCCATATGCGTATTATTATTTCACGATACCAATTATAATAAGGCCAAAACAAAATCGTCGACTTGCAACCTTACTTTTGACACATTAGTTAAATCTTCATCAGGCTTAAAAACCATTGCATACATTGGACTTAGTTAGCTCCCTTATTCTTTGAGAGTCGTCTCTTACTACTCCAAAGAAGAAAAAGCCGTAGGCTTTTTCCTGTTTGTAATCAGGGTTTATATAATCTGGGTTGTCAATCCGGGTTGCATTATTATAATTATAATAAAGAACGAACTCTATTATTATAATATACATAAAGGATCGATACTATAAATATGATTTATTGATAGCTAAATAAGTGGTAGTAAGAGACGATCAATTCCAATGTTAAGAAATATAATCCGGGTTGCAGCGGTAGCTAGCAATCTAGTAAGAGACGATCACGTCCAATGTTAAGAAATATAAAAACCCATAGTTCCTAACAAAGAATCCGGGTTGCAGCGGTAGCTAGCAACCTAGTAAGAGACGATCACCTCCAATATTAAGAAATATAAAAACCCATAGTTCCTAACAAAGGAGTCAGATCAAAACAAAAAGTACACCATTAGAACCGCCTTGTCCGAAAGCCCTGTATAGGAAACTTTCTGTCCCTTGGCTTGAACAGCAAGGGAAATATATTGGCTTGAAAATCAAGAAAATTGACTTTAACCACGTTATTCTCCCCAAACGGGATATTTTTTTCTTTTTTTTTCTTTTCCACAGATAGCTTGGCACTGGAACATCGTAGAGGGTTGTTCAATAGCTCATTTTAAAGGAAATTAATTGGGTTAAAAATCTATAGTAACTAAAATAAATTATTTCTAAAAGAGAATAAATTTTTCCACCAAAAACTGCATTTTTGATGTCTTAATAAAGATCGAACTCTTCCCTATACTAACTTGCATACGCAACTTCACTATAGTTAAGATTACAGTATTTATATTATGCATCATTATAAATTATAAAAGGTTCAAATGTTCGAAGATTTTTACAGTAAAGAACGATCTCTCGCCCATAGTAACTGATTTATGGTGGTTCCAGTTACAGTAAAGAACAAACTTCCAGCCCATAGTGTCTAAAAAAAATATTATAATTTCATGTTAAAGATTGATCAATGATGTCATAATCGTATGTTGTAGGCAGGTCGTCTCTTACTATTCCAATTAAGAAAAAGCCATAGGCTTTTTCCTGTTTGTAATACAGTAAGGATTTCAGTTTTCAGTGTTATGATATAGAACGAAGATAAAGTTATTATAATCATATTGAAATAGTTACTGTTTACGATATGTTGAAAATATAAAAAGGGATTGACTTCTCTCGTTTAACCATATTACAGTAAGGACCGAAGTCTATCTCATAGTAACTGATGCAACCGGGAAAAGAAAAAGATGTCTGTAGTGCATCTGACGGCATTATAATCATGAACTAATTCGTGAGGATCGTCAACTAACCTGAGGATCGTGTCTTACAATTCTAACTAAGAAAAAGCCATAGAGGTCTTACTGTTTGTAATCCAGGTTTCTAAAGAGAGCAATAAGGTTTTATAAAAAGAAGCGAAATCTAGCCTATACTAACTGAAATCTGGGTTGCAGTGGAAGCTAGCAACCTAGTAAGAGACGATCACGCCCCATGTAAGAAATGAAAGAGTCCATATTTTATAAAATTATAATTAGATGAAAAACGAAGTACACTCTTAGAATCGCCTTGTCCGAAACTCCTACATAGGAAATCAAACAGTTCGTGGTAAAAAACTGTATAGTAAGAGCGACTCGTCTGAATAGTAACCGAAACTCAAAAAAATGGAAAAAACGAGCCTGAGAAAATTTGCCTTATTTTTGGAAAAAGGGAAAAGAAACCCCTAAAAGTCATAGGCTCTTAATAAAAATCACACCATCAGATTCATTGTAACAGAGAACCTTACTCTAGAGGTTTCAAGCTCCTATCTACAAAACGGTGGAATTTTGTATTTTTGCCATAAAAAAGATCACGGATACCTATTTATTTTTTTATTTTTCCCATGGGAGATCGTATCAACCCACTGGTCCTAGAATGCCACAAATGGGATCATTCGAATTGAAATTTAAAGTTCTAGTGCTTTTTTAGTTAAAAAACAAAATTTAATTAAATTAAAAACTTTTTTTATTTAAATTCTACTAAAACTGCATTTTTATTGCTAATTTTTTTATAATAAAGAACGACCTCTTGCCTATACTAAATTTTATACGCCACTTAATTATAGTATAGGTTAGTAATTCAACAGATATCATGGCACTGGAGACTGAGACAACCAAAATCACGGTATTTTTACAATCTGTCCATAATCTCAAATAATTTTCATTCCATTCAGCCTTCCTTTGCTGTTTTTATGATTTTGGCTTCCTCTTTTCCCACGCTTAAAAAACTCAGTGAACGCTCCTCAGTCCACGAAGCATGAAGAAATGACTAAATTGTTTTACCTTGTATATGTATTCCTGGAAAAATTGCAGACCTCGATTTTTTGCGCTTGCATGAACAGCATGGTACACAACATGAGCCAATATTTCTGAAGCTAAAGTCGTAGTAAATTCACAGTTCTTCCAATCACACAAAAAGTTTAAATAACAAAGATTTTTGGCTAAAATCAATGGTATTTCTAAGTAGCGTGTCAAAACAATCACAATGCTTCAAAACAATACTTCAAATCAAAATTTCACGAGATGTTTCTTTGCATTAAACAAAAAAGACCTCATTGGACATTCAGGTTAAAGGAACTTATATATTTTCTTCTAATTTTAGCTGTCTTAAATAGCATGATATATAATTGAAAAGGCATTCTGTCAAACAGTTCGTGTTAACGAACTGTAAGTAAGAAGCAAAACGGCCCAGTAGAAACCAAAACTCTAAATAACGAAATTTTGATGTCAATACATATGTCAAAAGAATTGGCTTATTATGCTGATTCCAAATATATAAGATTCATTAAGTTTAGTGTTACCCACAAAAAACTACGAGCATAAGAAAATTGGCCTGATTTTCGAAAAAGGGGAAAACACACCCAAAAGGCCAAAGAATCCTAATTAAAATCACACCACTAGAATCAGCTAACCAGAGGACCCTACTCTAGAGGTTTCAAGCTCTTATCAACAAAAATGTGTAATTTTGTACTTTTGCCAGGAGAAAGATCATGGATGCATGTTTATTTGTGGTTGTTGTTTTTCTAGAAGTGATCGTATCGAACCGATTGTCCTAGAACATCGGGAGAGGGCTCATTTGAATGAAAGTTAACAGTTACAATGGCCTTTGTAAGTGACAAAATTGGAGGACACCTAGCCCCCCTCCCGCACCCTCTTTCCCCCAAAAATCTTCCGATTGCAATTATACGATATCCATTTTGTTCAGCATAGTTGAAAAGTTCCAAAACCATCTTTAGAGATAACATGACCCCCCCCCCGCAGCCCCTGGGGCTAGGTCCTTAAGTTATAACATTTGCCCCTTATTTACGTATAGAATTTCTTACTGGAAAGTGTACAGATATTTGGAGGAGGGATTTTGTGCTTGCGTGGGTTTCTATGGGTATAATTTTCCGCGTGGAAGGAAATTTCCGGGGGTGAACTTTCCAGGAGAAATTTTACACTGGGGGATTTGACCGAACTCCTATACGAAATTCTTTTATTTGTCCTACTTTCTCTTTGCCTACTCAATTTTGTATGTGGAGATGTTCCAGGGGAAATTTTCAACGTGTTTGGATTTCCAGGAAACAATTTCCAAGGAAGGAAATTTCTGGAGTGATTGGGAAAACGATTAGAACTCAAAGTCTTTTTCAAATGAAAGTATGCTAAGGACACTTTTTCAGGCTGAATCTTCTGCAAGAAATTTTACAGGGAGTGGGGAATTTTCAGTGAGGATGAAATTGTCTGGAAATAATTTTACAGAAGGGGTGTATTTTTCGCGGCAGGAACTTTCCACAGAGGTGTTTCCTGTGAGGGGAGGAAATATTTCATGGAGGGTGATCCGGATTTACCGGCATTATTTGAAAAACGATCAGGAACAACAAAAAAAAAAAAAAAAAAAAAAAAAAAAAAAAAAAAAAAAAAGGAGCAACATTAAAACTCAAAACGAACAGAAATATACGAACTTCTATAACTCAAAACGAACTTCTATATTCGTATTTTTTTATTGCGTATATTAGGGACTTCTTCCCCTAGTCAATACCTCACACTTTACGCTCAAGTTCGAATTTTGTTCGAATCACGAGCCCGTTAATCACAAAGGCAGGTTATTTAGAATAAATAGCTCTTTTGAAAGTACTAAAAAAAAACTTTAGCGTAAAGAGCGAGGTATTGACTAGGGGGCAAACCCCCTCATATACGTAATAATTTCTGTTCGTTTTAAGTTTTAATGTTGCTCCTTACTTTCAGTTGAACAAACTTATTTATTTTTTTTTATTTAATTTCTGATCGTTTCTCAAATAATGCTGAGAAATCCAGCGCCCCCTTCATAGAAATGTCCCTTCCCCCAAGAAAACATCATCCAAGAAAAGATCCTCCCCCGTAGCCCCCTCCAACCCCCCCCCCCCCACCACCACCACCACAAAAAAAATCCAGAAATCGTCTGTATACTTCCCATTAACCAATACTATATGTAAACAATGGGCAAAGTTCATACCTTGCAGCCCTTCCTCGGGAACTGTGGGGCAATAAGTTATCCTCAAAGACATATTTATTAGATTTTTGACTATTCTGAACAAATGGCTATCTCAGAATTTTGATTGGGTGACTTCGGGAGAAAAATGAGCGTGGGAGGGGGCCAGGTTGCCCTTCAATTTTTTTGGTCACTTAAAAAGGGAACTAGAGCTTATAGCCATCTCACGATATTCTAGGACTACTGGATCGATACGATCACCCCTGGGAAAAAAAAACAAAAAAATACAACAAACAAATAAATAAATACGCAGCCGTGATCTTTCTTCTGGTAAAAAATACAAAATTCCAGATTTTTGCAGATAGGGGCTTGAAAATTCTATAGTAGGGTTCTCTGATACGCTGAATCTGATGTTGTGATTTTCATTAAAGTTCTGTAACTTTTAGGGTTTGTTTCCCCCTTTTTCAAAAATAAGGCACATTTTCCCATGCGCGTAACTTTTGATGGGTAATATTAAACTTAACGAAAGTTATATATTTGAAATCAGCATAAAAATATAATTTTTTTTATGTATCTATTGGTATCAAAATTCTGTTTTCTAGAGTTTCGGTTACTATTGCGCCGGGTCGCTCCTTACTTACAGTTCGTTACCATGAACTGCTTGAAAAAAAATACATATTTTGTTAGAAATTAGCTGGAACTTCCAAAATATCAAACAGTTCTTGGTAAAGAACAGTAAGTAAAGAGCGATGCGGCTCAACATTAACCAAACTCTAAAAAACGGAATTTCGATTCCAATAGACATATCACAAAACAATTGGCTTATTGTACTGATTCTAAACATATAAAATTTTTATTTTATAAAAATAAAAAAAAGGTTTAGTGTTACTAGTAGGGAAAGTGGTACCAGCCCCGTACGAACATAATTTATGTATGTTTTTATGGGTTTTGTCACTGAGAATGAAAAAAAAACAGAATTTTTCTCACTTTGATGTATTTTCATGGTCGATTTATTTGTTGTTTCCAAGTGTATTGTCTACGGGGCGAAGTTTCCACATGCGCATTAACGGTGGGGAAGAGATATACTGATCTAGGACAAGAGGGGGAAAATGGATTTCCGAGAAATTGATTGCGTAATCGACTAGGACAAATGGATTTCTGCCTAACCACCACAGCTGCCATCTACAATTTAGTCTAACGCTGACAGTACATAATTTCTGCTTTTTTTATGGTTTTTGTCACTGAGCATAAGAAACAGGATTTTTCTCACTTTGATTATAATAAAGAACGACTTCTTACCTATGCTAAATATTATACGCCACTTAATTATAGTATAGGTTATCCGGGTTGCTACAGTAAAGAACGATCTGTCATCCATAGTAACTGATATTTACATTAAAAGACGATAACTGAAATAACAAACCATTCCATACATTGGACTTAGTTATTAGCTACTTGATTGTTTGAGTTTCGTCTCTTACTAATAAAGAAGAAAAAGCCATAGGCTTTTTCCTGTTTGTATTTATAGTTAAAAAACGAACTCAGGTCCAAAGAAACTGAACCCTGTGGTTCATTCATATTATCTTCATTATTTTAGCTAGAATGTAAATAAACAAGTTTCTTTTTTAAATTTTAAACTGAAAAGATAGTGCTTTTAATTCAACATATTAAAAGTTCTCCCCGACGGGGAATCGAATTCTTTTACAGTAAGGAACGAACTGTAGCCCTTAGTAACTAAAGTATTGAATCAAACAGATCGTGGTCATAATAAAGAGCTACGTAATGGTTCATTTTAAAGGAAATTGTTGTATACAGAAACCTTTTGTAATTAAAAAAATAATTATTATTATAAAATAAATGTTTACGATATGGCAAAGAACTAACTCGAGTCCATAGTAACTAATTTAGTTTTGAAAAGAAGGAATTACGGCAGAAACCTAAACGGTAGTATAAGTAAGCTACATTTTATAAAAAAGGGTCCATCGAGATTTGGACTTATATTGCAGGATTCAAAGTCCTAAGTGCTAACCACTACACCAAGAAATGTTCATATAATAATTTCAGTAAAGAACGAACATCCAGCCCATAGTAGCTAAAATAAGATTATAATTTAAGACATGAGCTAGAAATTTGTTTGCTTTCGTATAAAATACTGGTACCGGTCGGATTTGAACCCATTACATAAAGCGTCGATATAGTTCATTATAAATTGAGGCTATGTAAGTCTGAACAGATATAGCTGAAACCTAGTAAAGAAGAAACCTAGAACCATGGCACACAGAAACTAAAACTTAAGACAATACAAGCATCTTCAGAAAGTTTTTTTTTATCTGGAGTATCCGGGTTGCAGCGGTAGCTAGCAACCTAGCAAAAGACGATCACGTCCAGTGCTAATAAATATAAAAACCCGTAACTCCTAAAAAAAAGAGTCAGATCAAAACAAAAAGTAAACCACTAGAACCACCTTGTCCAAAATCCTTATATGTGAAACTTTGTGTCCCGTGGCTTGAACAGCAAGAGAAATACATTTGCTTGGAAATCAAGAAAAGTGGCAGCTACTACAGCATTCTGCCTAGACGGCATTTTTTTTCTTGTTTTTTCCTCCACAGATAGCTTGGCACTGGAACATTGTAGAGAGTTGTTCAGTGCTCATTTTAAAGGAAATTAATAGGACTAAAAACTTTTTGAATTAAAACAAGTAATTTTTAAAGTATTATAATAAAGAACGACCTCTTGCCTATACTAAATTTTAAAGGCCACTTAACTATAGAGTATAGGCTAGTACAGTTATATATAAGGTCAATATATTAAAATTTTCCATTAAAAGACGATCATTGGAATAAAAACTCATTACATATATTTGATTTAGTTACCTACTTGATTGTTTGAGGCTAGTCTCTTACTATTTCAAAGAAGAAAAAGCCATAGGTTTTTTCCTGTTTGTAATCATCCGGGTTGCAGCGGTAGCTAGCAACCTAGTAAGAGACGATCACCTCCAATGTAAAGAAATATAAAACCCCTAACTCCTAAAAAAAGAGTCAGATCAAAACAAAAAGTATACCATTAGAACCACCTTGTCCGAAACCCCTGTTAAGGAAGCTTACCGCCCTTTGGCTTGAATAACAAAGAAAATATATTGGCTTGAAAATCAAGAAAATTGACTTTTACCACGTTATTCTCCACAAACAGGATATTTTTTCTTTCCGC
Organism: Artemia sp. Qi Xiang Cuo; assembly: GCF_049724085.1. Taxonomy (NCBI): domain Eukaryota; kingdom Metazoa; phylum Arthropoda; class Branchiopoda; order Anostraca; family Artemiidae; genus Artemia; species Artemia sp. Qi Xiang Cuo. Next base: position 48,370,838 of record NC_142809.1, on the reverse strand, counting down.
TTGATTTTTCTTCTGAGCTAGCTGGGCACTGGAAAATCATAGAGAGCTGTATAATAGCTCATTTTAAAGGAAATTGCAACATCTAGTCACTTTTGTAATTAAAAATAAAATACTTAATTAGTTTTACTTTTTGTCTCCTGGAAGAAATTCTTTTTTCATCTCAGTTCAAAGTTATTATTGTATCCTGGAACCAAACTTTTTTTGGTTTGTAACCTGTAAAGTACGTATCTCCATACTATTGTCTTATAATTGCAATTATTTTAGTTTTCAGTCCAGAATCGCTAAACTTATTATGTAAACTGCAAAAATATTTATGGTGTCTAACCAATAATACTAATTTTGTAATTCAAACAAGATAAATACATGAAAATTTAAAAATTAGTTTTTTTTTATGCTAGGTTTTAGATACTCGACTCGGGATATTGTGTACTTAATAATTTTAAACCTTGAAAAAATATGGTCTCACGCGAGTGGAAAAAAAGAAAGAATAACCAAAAAAACTATCAAAATAGAGCAATCCAAATTTCTACTAATAGAAAACTTTACTACACAAAAAATAAAGCTAACACCCTGAAATATAGGAAACGTTTATTTAAAAGAGATAAAAATGCCACCGAACGCAATAATCCGGGTTGCAGCGGTAGCTAGCAACCTAGTAAGAGACGATCACGTCCAATGTTAAGAAATATAAAAAACCATAGTTCCTAACAAAGAAGTCAGATCAAAACAAAAAGTACACCATTAGAACCAACTTGTCCGAAACCCCTGTATAGGAAATTTTCTGTCCCTTGGCTTGAGCAGCAAGGGAAATATATTGGCTTGAAAATCAAGAAAAGTTGCATCTACTACAACATTCTGCCTCAACGGGATATTTTTTTTTTCTTTTTTTCTTTTTTTCTTTTCCACAGATAGCGTGGCACTGGAACATCGTAGAGGGTTGTTCAATAGCTCATTTTAAAGGAAATTAATTGGGTTAAAAACCTTTTATAACTAAAATAAATTATTTCTAAAAGAGAATAAATTTTTCCACCAAACACTGCATGTTCGATGTCTTTTCACACTGCAGTCTTTCAAACATAATCGTATACCAGCGGTAAGATTTGAACCCACGCCTCCGAAGAGACTGGTGGCTATCACCAGTGCCTTGGACCACTCGGCCAGGCTGCCTCTCATAAATAACTATATATGTGAATCTGGGTTGCAGCAATAGCTAGCAATCTAGTAAGAGACGATCAGTCCAATGCTAAGAAACATAACAAAACTCCTAAAAATAGAGTCAAATCAAAACAAAAGTACATCATTAGAATTACCTTGTCTGAAACCCTACTAGATAAATATTGAATGTCGTCATAGTTTTATATTAGAGCTATGACGTGAATAGAAAAACACGAAGTTATATTGTTGTTTCTGAAGACGTCATGAAATAATATCATTGCGCTATGACGTCAATAAAATCATTACGCTGTGGCGTCATAATTACTATATAAGAAGCGTCAGAACTGTAAATGTATACATTCATAATTACATAATGGTTTCAATCAAGCAAGCTGCACGCAAATTGAAAAAAACAGTACTACACAAACAACAGAGATAGTATCTTGAAAAGAGAAAAGCAAAGGTATTCAACTGACCAGGCGTATCGAGAAGTAAAAATTGAGAGAGCCAAACAAAAGATCAAGGAGCGTTATCACAATGATAAACTTTATAGAGAAGCAACAATTGAGCAGGCTAGACAAAAGAGCAAGGAACTGTATGGTAATGATGAAGATTACAGAGAAGCAAGAATTGAGCAGGCTAGACGAAAGATCAAGGAGCGTTATCAAAATGATGAAGATTATAGAGAAGCAACAATTGAGCAGGCTAGACAAAAGAGCAAGGAACGGTATGATAATGATAAAGATTACAGAGAAGCAAGAATTGAGCAGGCTAGACAAATCCGGGTTGCAGCGGTAGCTAGCAACCTAGTAAGAGACGATCACGTCCAATGTTAAGAAATATAAAAACCCATAGTTCCTAAAAAAGAGTCAGATCAAAACAAAAAGTACACCATTAGAACTGCCTTGTCCAAATCCTCCATAAAGGAAACTTACCGCCCTTTGGCTTGAATAACAAAGAAAATATATTGGCTTGAAAATCAAGAAAATAGTCTTTTACCACGTTATTCTCCCCAAACGGGATATTTTTTTCTTTCTTTTCCACAGATAGCTTGGCACTGGAACATCGTAGAGAGTTGTTCAATGGCTCATTTTAAAGGAAATCTCTAGATCTAGCGCTATGTGTACTTAATTTTTTTTTTTTAATTAATTTTTTTTTACAAAAAACTTAATTTTTTATATACAATATTAATCAATGACGTCATAGTCTTTGGATGTAGTTAGTACATAAAGTCTGGATCATCGAATTAAAGCTGAAACTAAGTAAAGAACAATTATGCCTACATATATTCACAGTGATGTATAAAATTTCCCATTACATCTGTAAACTGTTCCACAGTTGCCGGTTCATACCTTGGAAGCTTTTCACTAAACATACAACATTTCTTTTGGATATTACTATGAAGTTTTGTGAAATCCGGGTTGCAGCGGTAGCTAGCAACCTAGTAAGAGACGATCACGTCCAATGTTAAGAAATATAAAAACCCATAGTTCTTAAAAAAAGAGTCAGATCAAAACAAAAAGTACACCATTAGAACCGCCTTGTCCGAAACCCCTGCATAGTAAAATTTCTGTCACTTGGCTTGAAAAGCAAGGGAAATATATTGGATTGAAAATCAAGAAAAGTGGCAGCTACTACAACATTCTGCCTAAACGGGATATTTTTTTCTTTTTTCTTTTTTTTTTCTTTTTTTGTATCCAGAGATAGCTTGGCACTGGAACATCGTAGAGGGTTTTTCAATAGCTCATTTTAAAGGAAATTAATTGGGTTAAAAATCTATAGTAACTAAAATAAATTATTTCTAAAAGAGAATAAATTTTTCCACCAAAAGCTGCATTTTGATGTCTTTTCACACTGCAGTCTTTCAAATATAATCGTATACCAGCGGTAAGAATTGAACCCACGCCTCTGAAGAGACTGGTGGCTAACACCAGTGCCTTGGACCACTCGGCCAGGCTGCCTCTCATAAATAAATATATATGTGAATTTGGGTTGCAGCAGTAGCTAGCAACCTAGTAAGAGACGATCAGTCCAATGCTAAGAAATATAAAAACCCAAAACTCCTAAAAATAGAGTCAGATCAAAATAAAAGTACATCATTAGAAATACCTTGTCTGAAACCCTACTAGATAAATAATGAACGTCATCATAGTTTTATATTAGAGCTATGACGTGAATAGAGTGACGTCATAATTAGTATATAAGGAAAGTCAAAACTGAAAATTCTCTCATTCTTGATTAGAATAATGGTTAGATCAAAGCAGGCTATACGCAATCCGGGTTGCAGCGGTAGCTAGCAACCTAGTAAGAGACGATCACGTCCAATGTTAAGAAATATAAAAACCCATAGTTCTTAAAAAAAAGAGTCAAATCAAAACAAAAAGTACACCATTAGAACCGCCTTGTCCGAAACCCCTGCATACTAAAATTTCTGTCCCTTGGCTTGAACAGCAAGGGAAATATATTGGCTTGAAAATCAAGAAAAGTGGCAGCTACTACAACATTCTGCCTAAACGGGATATTTTTTTCTTTTTTTTTTCTTTTTTTTCTTTTTTTGTATCCAGAGATAGCTTGGCACTGGAACATCGTAGAGGGTTGTTCAATAGCTCATTTTAAAGGAAATTAATTGGGTTAACAATCTATAGTAACTAAAATAAATTATTTTTAAAAGAGAATAAATTTTTCCACCAAAAACTGCATTTTGATGTCTTTTCACACTGCAGTCTTTCAAACATAATCGTATACCAGCGGTAAGAATTGAACCCACGCCTCTGAAGAGACTGGTGGCTAACACCAGTGCCTTGGACCACTCGGCCAGGCTGCCTCTCATAAATAAATATATATGTGAATTTGGGTTGCAGCAGTAGCTAGCAACCTAGTAAGAGACGATCAGTCCAATGCTAAGAAATATAAAAACCCAAAACTCCTAAAAATAGAGTCAGATCAAAACAAAAGTACATCATTATTACATAAAGGACCGATATAACTTATCATAAATGGTGTTTGTCAATTATTATTAGAGTAAAGAACATCCGGGGTGCAGCAGTAGCTGGCAACCTGGTAAGAGACGATCACGTCCAATGTTAAGAAATATATTACAGTAAAGAATGATCTTTCTCCCATACTAACTGATATAGGGTGGTGCCAGGTGTAGTTATATAAAGGACGAATATAGCTCATCATAAATGGTGTTTGTCAATTATCCGGGTTGCAGCGGTAGCTAGCAACCTAGTCTGGGTTGCAGCGGTAGCTAGCAACCTAGTAAGAGACGATCACGTCCAATGTTACGAAATATAAGAACTCATGGTTCCTAAAAAAGGAGTCAGATCAAAACAAAAAGTACACCATTAGAACCGCTTTGCCCGAAACCCCTGTATATGAAACTTTCAGTCCCTTGGCTTGAACAGCAAGGGAAATATATTGGCTTGAAAATCAAGAAAATTACATCAAAATACGATCATTGGAATAACGTACCACTGCATACATTGGACTTAGATAGCTACTTGTTTGCTTGAGGATCGGCTCTTACTATTTCAAAGAAGAAAAAGCCGTGGGATTTTTCCTGTTTGTAATGATATAGAATAAAAAGAAACCCAAGTTGTAACTGACGTCATCCTGGTTGTTATAGTAAAGAATTATAATAAAGATTCATTAAAACTCGATCATTGGAGTATCCGGGTTGCAGCGGTAGCTAGCAACCTAGTAAGAGACGATCACCTCCAATGTTAAGAAATATAAAACCCCCCAACTCCTAAAAAAAGAGTCATATCAAAACAAAAAGTACACCATTAGAACCGCCTTGTCCGAATCCTCTAAAAAGGAAACTTACCGCCCTTTGGCTTGAATAACAAAGAAAATATATTGGCTTGAAAATCAAGAAAATAGACTTTTACCACGTTATTCTCCACAAACGGGATATTTTTTTCTTTCTTTTCCACAGATAGCTTGGCACTGGAACATCGTAGAGAGTTGTTCAATGGCTCATTTTAAAGGAAATCTCTAGATCTAGCGCTATTTGTACTTGATTTTTTTTTTTTATTAATTTTTTTTACGAAAAACTTAATTTTTTATATACAATATTAAACAATGACGTCATAGTCTTTGGATGTATAGTTAGTACATAAAGTCTGGATCATCGAATTAAAGCTGAAACTAAGTAATTTATAATAAAGATCAAACTCTTCCCTATACTAACTTGCATACGCAACTTCACTATAGTTAAGATTACAGTATTTATATTTCCGGGTTGCAGTGGTAGCTAGCAACCTAGTAAGAGACGATCACGTCCAATGTTAAGAAATATAAAAACCCATAGTTCTTAAAAAAAAGAGTCAAATCAAAACAAAAAGTACACCATTAGAACCGCCTTGTCCGAAACCCCTGCATACTAAAATTTCTGTCCCTTGGCTTGAACAGCAAGGGAAATATATTGGCTTGAAAATCAAGAAAAGTGGCAGCTACTACAACATTCTGCCTAAACGGGATATTTTTTTCTTTTTTTTTTCTTTTTTTTCTTTTTTTGTATCCAGAGATAGCTTGGCACTGGAACATCGTAGAGGGTTGTTCAATAGCTCATTTTAAAGGAAATTAATTGGGTTAACAATCTATAGTAACTAAAATAAATTATTTTTAAAAGAGAATAAATTTTTCCACCAAAAACTGCATTTTGATGTCTTTTCACACTGCAGTCTTTCAAACATAATCGTATACCAGCGGTAAGAATTGAACCCACGCCTCTGAAGAGACTGGTGGCTAACACCAGTGCCTTGGACCACTCGGCCAGGCTGCCTCTCATAAATAAATATATATGTGAATTTGGGTTGCAGCAGTAGCTAGCAACCTAGTAAGAGACGATCAGTCCAATGCTAAGAAATATAAAAACCCAAAACTCCTAAAAATAGAGTCAGATCAAAACAACAGTACATCATTATTACATAAAGGACCGATATAACTTATCATAAATGGTGTTTGTCAATTATTATTAGAGTAAAGAACATCCGGGGTGCAGCAGTAGCTGGCAACCTGGTAAGAGACGATCACGTCCAATGTTAAGAAATATATTACAGTAAAGAATTATCTTTCTCCCATACTAACTGATATATGGTAGTTCCAGGTGTAGTTACATAAAGGAAGAATATAGCTCATCATAAATGGTGTTTGTCAATTATCCGGGTTGCAGCGGTAGCTAGCAACCTAGTCTGGGTTGCAGTGGTAGCTAGCAACCTAGTAAGGGACGATCACGTCCAATGTTACGAAATATAAAAACTCATGGTTCCTAAAAAAGGAGTCAGATCAAAACAAAAAGTACACCATTAGAACCGCTTTGCCCGAAACCCCTGTATATGAAACTTTCAGTCCCTTGGCTTGAACAGCAAGGGAAATATATTGGCTTGAAAATCAAGAAAATTACATCAAAATACGATCATTGGAATAACGTACCACTGCATACATTGGACTTAGATAGCTACTTGTTTGCTTGAGGATCGGCTCTTACTATTTCAAAGAAGAAAAAGCCGTGGGCTTTTTCCTGTTTGTAATGATATAGCATAAAAAGAAACCCAAGTTGTAACTGACGTCATCCTGGTTGTTATAGTAAAGAATTATAATAAAGATTCATTAAAACTCGATCATTGGAGTATCCGGGTTGCAGCGGTAGCTAGCAACCTAGTAAGAGACGATCACCTCCAATGTTAAGAAATATAAAACCCCCCAACTCCTAAAAAAGAGTCATATCAAAACAAAAAGTACACCATTAGAACCGCCTTGTCCGAATCCTCTAAAAAGGAAACTTACCGCCCTTTGGCTTGAATAACAAAGAAAATATATTGGCTTGAAAATCAAGAAAATTGACTTTAACCACGTTATTCTCCACAAACGGGATATTTTTTTCTTTCTTTTCCACAGATAGCTTGGCACTGGAACATCGTAGAGAGTTGTTCAATGGCTCATTTTAAAGAAAATCTCTAGATCTAGCGCTATTTGTACTTGATTTTTTTTTTAATTATTTTTTTTTACGAAAAACTTAATTTTTTATATACAATATTAAACAATGACGTCATAGTCTTTGGATGTATAGTTAGTACATAAAGTCTGGATCATCGAATTAAAGCTGAAACTAAGTAATTTATAATAAAGATCAAACTCTTCCCTATACTAACTTGCATACGCAACTTCACTATAGTTAAGATTACAGTATTTATATTTCCGGGTTGCAGTGGTAGCTAGCAACCTAGTAAGAGACGATCACGTCCAATGTTAAGAAATATAAAAACCCCTAACTCCTGAGAAAAGAGTCAGATTATAATAAAGAGCGACCTCTTGCCAATACTAAATTTCATACGTCACTTAATTATAGTATAGGTTAGTAATTCCACGGATAGTTAATTATGTTCCTTAAGAAATCATCATAGCTTTCTATGTAGCAATTTTCTTTAGTCCGGGTTGCAGCGGTAGCTAGCAACCTAGTAAGAGACGATCACGTCCAATGTTAAGAAATATAAAACCCCCCAACTCCTAAAAAAAGAGTCAAATCAAAACAAAAAGTACACCATTAGAACCGCCTTGTCCAAAACCCCTGTATAGGAAACTTTCTGTCCCTTGGCTTGAACAGCAAGGAAAATATATTGGCTTGAAAATCAAGAAAAGTGGCAGCTACTACAACATTCTGCCTAAACGACATATTTTTTCTTTTTTTCTTTTTTCTTTTCCACAGATAGCTTGGCACTGGAACATTGTAGAGAGTTGTTCAATAGCTCATTTTAAAGGAAATTAATTGGGTTAAAAATCTATAGTAACTGAAATAAATTATTTCTAAAAGAGAATTGTACTAACAGAGTACATGACGCCATTTGCAAAAATCCAATATAAGGCTCTTCACGAATTTATAAACGATAGTAACTGCATGCTGCTGTTTTTTAAAACGATCTACAAATTCTTGAAAAACCTTAAAAATAAATTACTCAATTAAAAAATGGCCAAAGAGGGTTAAAAACACCAATCATTTGATGAATTTTAAAAGATAGATCTGCAGATATTTGTTTCAGTCGCGAGGGCACATCAACAACGTCAAATTTAGAAACGATTCTATGGTTCCGGTACCACAGAGGCAAACGCAGCAGATATTTAAGGTAATTAAAACATGCTGAGCGTATTTTCTTCGCATCCGTCTTGCGAAGGAGGAAAGCAAAACCAGAAAGACAAAAAACAGCAGGGGCAAAAAAACTAGAATAAAGACGGCGAAGTCCTTTTCGGTTATACCGACCACGATTGGGTGATTTTTTTCCGTAACCAGCCCGCATAGTTTTCAGCACGCTGGACATAATAGCGGACCAAGTAGACAAAAGTGACTACCTGAACATGGTATAGTTGAAGAACTCAAGCAAATAGGCGATGCTGGTGGAGGACTCCCAAAACACAAGAACTCACATTTGGCAGCATTAACTGAAAGGCCTAATGCGGACAGTGTGGCTGAAAGCAGGTCAAAGTTGGCAATTAGATTTTGTTTTGTCCGGGTAAGATGCAGAACATAATCAGCATAAGCAACGTGACTAATGCCTAAACTATCATTGTAAAAAACTGATTGTTGAAGATGTCAGAGACACAAATCTAAAACACACTTAAATATATTCCCCTTACCTAACGCCTTTATTAACAGGAATATGCTCCCCTACAGTACCCTTACAGTTCACCCTAACTAAAGAATTAGCATACCAAAACTTAAGCACGGAAACATCAGAAAGGTTAACGCCAGACGCTGCTAAACAGCATTTGAAGGAATTACATTGTCAAAAACATTAGATATATCAACGGTCAAACAATACAAAGGACTTTTTTTTAGTAGCAGCTTTTTTCATTAGCCGACCCACAATATGGCGAGCTTAACCACGGCCCTTACCTTTTCTAAAACACGCTGGAAGGGCGTAAAATCGTACTTGGATTTTTCTAGTAAAATTTCTTTGGCTTTTTCTAGATTCCATGAGCATCATGAGAGGGCTACTCTGGCAACGTTTTCCTCTACACCGATATCTATAAAACGTCTAACCTTTTCATCACATTCAGGTACTTTATATGGACTACCAGCATATACATTACTCCAGTGTTTGGCCGTGAGAATGAAGGTCTCAAAATACTTCAAATTAACTTCATTTTTTACTTCAAAATTCAAAATTAACTTCACCATTTTCGTAGCTTTTTTTTTATAATAATAAAGAGGCACTAGCCAAAAGAATACCAAGAATACCAATCGTACTTGGATTTTCCTAGTAAAATTTCTTTGGCTTTTTCTAGATTCCATGAGCATGATGAGAGGGCTACTCGGGCAACGTTTTCCTCTACACCGATATCTATAAAACCTCTAACCTTTTCATCACATTCAGGTACTTTATATGGACTACCAGCATATACATTACTCCAGTGTTTGGCCGTGAGAATGAAGGTCTCAAAAGATTCTTTATATTGCTTAGCGACAACGGCATCTTGCAGATCATCGGGTTCTGCTGCTGACAGCAACGCTTGGAGGCTCAAAAGCTCTGTCCGAAGTGTCATCGCTGCTGTCCAATTAGTTTTTAGAGTATCTAAGCAAAAGACCCCAGTTACGGACGATATATTTGGATGCCAGATTTTTGTCAAAAATTTAATTTTTGGGGGATTGAATGGATAAGTATCTGGAATAAGGATTTCTAGGTTGTATTTTCCTCCTTCATATGGTGTATCACGGGGTCCGTATATCATTCCACTTAATTGTGTAAAATTATCATTTATTGGTTCAAAATAAATTGACCATTTAGATCCCTCATCACTTTCGCAAACTTCTATCAGCTCCTTTTTTATCCTTTTGTAAGCAATTCTTGTTGTCATTTCTTGGAATTTAGTTGCGTTCAAACCTGTAAGCTGAATCTCGTAGCGAGTGGATTTTATCTAACAAAAAAACAAACTAATTTTAAAATTTCTAGGTATTTTTCTAGTTTGAATTAGAACGTTAGAATTGTTGTTCAGGCACCGTAAATATTTCTGCAGTTTACATAATAACTTTAACGAATTCTGAACTGAGCTTAAAAAATCTTTCATTTTTTTTTTCATATCTCAAAAAGACATTTCTTATACTTATAAGAAAATAAATTCGCTAAAATGTTTTTCTAACAACGATTTCTACTAAGCTTTAAACTTTTGGTTTTCTTTTTTAAGGTTTTTGAATTGTTGTAATCCGGGTTGCAGCGGTAGCTAGCAACCTAGTAAGAGACGATCACGTCCAATGTTAAGAAATATAAAAACCCATAGTTCCTAACAAAGGAGTCAGATCAAAACAAAAAGTACACCATTAGAACCGCCTTGTCCGAAACCCCTGTATAGGAAACTTTCTGTCCCTTGGCTTGAACAGCAAGGGAAAGATATTGGCTTGAAAATCAAGAAAAGTGGCAGCTACTACAACATTCTGCCTAAACGGGATATTTTTTTCTTTCTTTCTTTCTTTTTTTCTTTTCCACAGATAGCTTGGCACTGGAACATCGTAGAGGGTTGTTAAAAAGCTCATTTTAAAGGAAATTAATTGGGTTAAAAACCTTTTGTAACTAAAATAAATTATTTCTAAAAGAGAATAAATTTTTCCACCAAAAACTGCATTTTCGATGTCTTTTCACACTGCAGTCTTTCAAACATTTACAATAAAGAACGAACCTTAGCCCATAGTAGCAGAAATAAGAATATTTAGGTTGCAGCGGTAGCTAGCAACCTATTAATTACATAATCCGGGTTGTAGTGGTAACTAGCAACCTATTAAGAAACGCCAAATTAAAAGATGATCATTAGAAGAACAAACCATTGCTTATATTTGACTTAGTTAGCTGCCTGATTCTTTGAGGTTCGTCTCTTACTATTCCAAAGAAGAAAAATTACAGTAAGGACCAAACTCTATCTCATAGTAACGGATGCAACAGGGAAAAGAAAAAGAGGTCTGTGGTATATATGACGTCATACAAGGTTACATTTTTTACAATAAGGAACGAACTTTAACCCATAGTAACTTAAGTATTAAATCAAAGGTTCGTTGTCATAGTAAAGAGCTGTGTAATGGCTCATTTTAAAGGAAACTGCTGTATATAGAAACCTTTTGTAATTAAAAAAATTAATTATTATTATAAAACAAATTATTACGATGTGGTAAAGAACTAACTCTAGGCGATAGCAACTAATTTAATTTTGAAAAGAAAGAATTACAGCAGAAACCTAAATGGTAGTATAAGTAAGCTACATTTAATAACGACCGTCCACCAGGATTTGAACTCGGATCGCAGGATTCAAAGTCTTAAGTGCTAACCACTACACCAACAAATGTTCATATAAGAAAGAATTTTAACAGTATATGATAACTTAAAGACCAAACTCTAACCATCAGTATTGTCTATCAGATCGTTTTAACGAACTTTATAGCAATTTTATACATTAAAAGACGATCATTGGAATAAAAAATTATTGCATACATTGGACTTAGTTAGCTACTTGATCGTTTGAGGTTCGTCTCTTACTATTTCAAAGAAGAAAAAGCCGTAGGCTTTTCCTGTTTGTAATATCCGGGTTGCAGCGGTAGCTAGCAACCTAGTAAGAGATATAATAAAGAACGACCTCTTGCCTATACTAAATTTTATACGCCACTTAATTATAGTATAGGTTAGTAATTCAACAGATAGCATGGCACTGGAACACCGTAGAAAGTTGTTCAATGGTTCATTTTAAAGGAAATTAATGGGGTTAAAATTTGCAGTAAAGAACGAACCTTAGCCCATAGTAGCAGAAAAAAGAATATCTAGGTTGCAGCGGTAGGTAGCAACCTATTAATCACATAATCCGGGTTGCAGTGGTAGCTAGCAGCCTAGTAAGAAACACCAAATTAAAAGATGATCATTAGAAGAACAAACCATTGCTTATATTGGACTTAGTTAGCTGCCTGATTTTTTGAGGTTCGTCTCTTACTATTCCAAAGAAGAAAAAGCCGTAGGCTTTTCCTGTTTGTAATAATACATTAAAAGATAATCCGGGTTGCAGCGGTAGCTAGCACTCCGGGTTGCAGCGGTAGCTAGCAACCTAGTAAGAGACGATCACGTCCAATGTTAAGAAATATAAAAACCCATAGTTCCTAAAAAAGGAGTCAGATCCAAACAAAAAGTACACCATTAGAACCGCCTTGTCCGAAACCCCTGTATAGGAAACTGTCTGTCCCTTGGCTTGAACAGAAAGGGAAATATATTGGCTTGAAAATCAAGAAAAGTGGCAGCTACTACAACATTCTTCCTAAACGGGATATTTTTTTCTTTTTTCTTTTTTTCTTTGTTTCCAGAGATAGCTTGGCACTGGAACATCGTAGAGGGTTGTTCAATAGCTCATTTTAAAGGAAATTAATTGGGTTAAAAACCTTTTGTAACTAAAATAAATTATTTCTAAAAGAGAATAAATTTTTCCAGAGAATATATATATAAATATATATATATATATATATATATATATATATATATATATATATATATATATATATATATATATATATATATATATATATATATATATATATATATATATATATATATATATATATATATATATATATATATATATATATATATATATATATATATATATATATATATATATATATATATATATATATATATATATATATATATATATATATATATATATATATATATATATATATTTAGCCCTGCTTGCCTTTGTATTTATTGTTCATGCACTAATATTGTTCCAGGGAGACTTGAAGTCATACATATTGGATCAGCAGAAAATTGGTTATATTCCGACTGTGAGTGCCCTAATGAAAATGTCACTTGTTGTTTCAAATGGGATATATGCTATTCATAATAAAGGAATGATTCATCCAGATTTTGCTGCTAACCTAACCTAACCTAACCTGACTCTTACATTCCCTCACCTCTTGCAATTTGAGAACATATTGGACCGGTTTGAAAAAAGTTTCTTTTACCTGTTATTAATCCCAATAATCATATATATATATATATATATATATATATATATATATATATATATATATATATATATATATATATATATATATATATATATATATATATATATATATATATATATATATATATATATATATATATATATATATATATATATATATATATATATATAATGTGGGCACAATTTATTTACTTTTTTGTTGTTTTTTAGACCAGGGCACTTCTTATATAAGGAGTTGTCATGGGAAAAAACTTCGAAAAGGGCCCATTCGATGGGGAATTAAAAGTCCTAATTTTCCCAAACACATCCAATCAAAATTTTGAAATAGCTATTTTGTTCAGCGTAGTTGAAAGGTTCAGAAACTATATCTGTGAGACTGACCCCCCCCCCCCCCCACACACACAGCCCGCAGGGCAAGGACGGTAAGTTGTGCCCGGGGGGTATGCAAGGTTTTTATAGAAAGAGTGGTCGTATAAACTTTGGAGGGGGCTAATTGGATTAATAATCAGAATTTCTAATGCACTTTTTAAGAGTCAAAGTTATCGTAGGGTTAGATACCCTCCCCCTCACGCCTAATTTTCCCGAAATGTATCTGATAGAAATTTTTAGATGGCCATTTGTTGTTGTAGAAAACTTCTAAAAGGGCTCATTCGATTGGAAATTGAAAAGACCAGTGCCCTTTTTATAGTCGAAAGTGATTGAAGGGCAACCAGCCCCCCTCCCCCCCTGCTCATCATTTCTCCAGACACATCCAATCAACATGTTGAGATAGCTATTTTGTTCAACGTAGTTGAAAGGTCCCGAAATTATGTGTTGTAAAATTAAAAGGGTTGTAAGATGCCCCCAGGGCATATAAGGTTTTTCTGGAAAAGGTGGTTGTATAAACTTTGGAGTGGGCTCATCAGGGGTGGATCCAGGATTTTTTAGGGGGGGGGGGCAAAATAGGTTGATCCGATAAACTTGTATTAGGAGCAAGTTTAATTGACGCAGTCTTGCGTTAATTAAGTAAATTACACTACTTTAGACTACGTTAGGGGAGGGGGCACCCCTCTTGCCCCTTGGATCTGCCACTCTCATTGGATTGGAAATCAGAAGTTCTAGTGGCCTTTTAAGAGTCAAAGTGATTAGAGGGCAGCTACCCCTCCATGTCTTATTTTCCCCAAATGTATCTGATAGAAAACTTCAGATAGGCGTATGTTAAAAAATAGTCAAAAGACCACATAACAAGGCCTTTGGGGTTGCCCTGGAGGTGAATAAGGTTTATATGAAAGGGATGGCTGTTTGAGGTTTAGAAAAGGCTCATTTGATTGGAAATGTATGGCTCTAGTTCACTTGTAAGAGTCAAACATGATGAATGTTACATACAGGAAATATAACATGGCAATTAGACATCCCCCTCCTTGACATCTTCTTTTCCCCAAACGTATCCTATCGAAATTGTGAGATAACTATTTTGTTACCAATAGTTGAAAAAGCATATAACAATGTCTTCAGGCTTCACACAATCCCCTAGAGCCCAAGGGAAAGGGTTGTAAGCTATGCCTGGGGCATATAGGGTGTTTAAGGAACGGATGGTCGCATAAACTTTGGATCGAATGGGGCTCATTTGATTGGAAGTCGGAAGTAGTGCCCTCTTTAAGATTCAAAAGTGGATGAAGGGTATTCAGCCCCCTTCCCAAGCCTATCATTCCCCAAAAAATATCTGATCAATATTTTAAGAGAGCTATTTTGTTCAGCATTGTTGAAATTCCCAGTAATTGTGTCTTTGGGGATGTCAACCTCCCCACAATCCTCAGGCCAAGGTCTGTAAGTTAGGCAATTCTTTCATTGTTTACATACAGTATATTTTTTATTGAGAAAGGTACCCATATTTGAGCTTTACTTTCCCAGAAGACGAAGGTAATTCAAGTGAGACTTTTAGAGAATGTTGAGATGAGTTTTGAACTAAATCAAAACATGTTATGTGTATACGAATTGTCAAAAGGGTGTAACTCAGGAATCACTGAGCATATAAATTTGGAACTTACAGGAAAAGATAAAGGAGATGATGAAAAAGGCAATATTTGTATGCCACCAATACTACTAAAACTATCACCACTACTTTATTTACAATTTTGTGGGTAATTTTTAACTAAATAAAAAGAGGCTATGTGCATGCACACTGTCAAAATAGCGTATCTCAAGAATTGATTTGAGTATTAAGTTGGAACTTTCAGAGAATGCTTAAAGGGGAAGATCGTCTCATCAAAAGGCGATATGTGCACACTACTGCAAATACTACTATCACTGCACATTTACTACTACTACTACTACTGTTGCTACTTGTAAGGTTGCCACTCCATAAATATTCTAACAATTTATATTTAGTGGGCAATTAACTATTTTTCCTGTGTGGCCAAATCTTCATTCCTTGTTCTGCCCCGCAAGTAGTGCTATAAACTTTGTCATTTTTGTGTCTAAGAGGTTAGAGTAATAGCGGAAATAAGATGTTATACGTTGATTAATTGCCACGTTGATGCCACGTCTCCCACATTGATGTTAGTGTTGAAAAAAAAAACTTGAAACTTTTAAGTTAGGATTCAAAAGATTTGTTCAAGATTACAACAGGGAAAGTAGCATTTGTACTTTATTTTCAGCTTTAGACACAGGTGCACATTGATCAAGTCTTAGCTTCAATGACGTCAGGTCACAAAAATTTAAGGGATGATACATTTTCACTGTCTAGGAAAGGAGATAAAAAAAGCTAAGAGGCAAAGGCTCTTCTTGCACCCCAACTTACGCCACTGCTTGGGCTTTATCAGAGGGTTTTCTGACAATGTATGTGCAGGTTAAAACGCTAGAAGGATGTTTTTCCAACAAATATATATAAAATTCTTCAGAGGGGCGTTCCTTTTGATTGATATTTGGATAAGGCAATCTTCCTTCTCACATCCCTGTGTGTAACTGTACTACTACTTGTATTCTGTACTACTACTTGTAAGGCTAACATCATTGAGATGAAAATTTCAAGAGGTAAATGAAGATACAGGTTATCAAAAGGACACATCAACAATATCATAGCA
Source organism: Artemia sp. Qi Xiang Cuo (assembly GCF_049724085.1). Lineage (NCBI taxonomy): Eukaryota > Metazoa > Arthropoda > Branchiopoda > Anostraca > Artemiidae > Artemia > Artemia sp. Qi Xiang Cuo. The sequence continues at coordinate 48,354,627 of NC_142809.1, read as the reverse complement.
ATGGCCATTTTTGTTAAGTTGAAACTTCCAGGACTTGATGAGAGGGATGTTCTACTGAACAACAGGCAATATGTTAATACTTCTGCTGCTACTAGTACTACCCCTATTACTAGTAATATCAATACTACTACTGTTACTACAATTACAATGCTGCATAAGGGTATGAAGGTGAAATTTTCAAGGAATTTTGAGGGAGGAGGAAAGGTGAACTGAATCATAACACGCCGTCTGTATGCAGTTTGGCGTGGGAAGTTGAAACTGAGAGGACTCGTTATGGGGGATGTTGAACTAACTCAAAGAAAATATTTCTATCCTAATGCTACTGCTTATACTGATATTACTACTACTTTTACTATTATTACTACATCTAGTACTACTACTGCCACGTAAGTTAAGGCTACTACTGTTAATTCTTCTGCTAATGCTACTATTATTGCTAATAAAACTAAGGGTATTAAGGCGAAAAATTTGAGACATATTGAAAATGTATGGAACTAAATCGAACCGCACTATCTCCTCACACGTTCTCGAGAGGACATACCAGAAATGCTTTGGAAACTGTAGATGGTGTTAAGTTTAAACTTTCAGCGTGTTTTGAAGGGGATCTTGAAGAAATCAAAGGTGCTATGCACATACTACTACTAATGCTGCTACAACTATTGCTACTGCGCAAGCTAAGGGTATTAAGTTAAAGCTTTTAAGCAATATTTAGACGGGTGTTGAACTAACTTAAAACAAACTTTGAGCATGTGGACTCTCAAAAAGGTGACAAAGCAATATCTCAAGGCCGACTTACATTATTAGCTAGACCTTTAAGGGTACTTTGTGGCAGATTTTGAACTAGCCAGAAAGCACTATGTGTATGCTATTAATACTACTACTACAGTTACTGTAACTAATGACGCTACGGATATCCAGGTGAAACTTTTAGGGAACGTTTAGGGGGAGTTTCAGTAAACAAAAAAACTGTACGCATGAAGGTTTTTAAAAGGGGATATAAGCAATATCATAGGCAGTACCACTCTAGGCAGCTATTATAATAGTTAGAAGAATCATTGAAACTTTTAAAGAAGCTAGTTCGATTCAAAGTCAAAAGTTCTAGTGCCCTTTTTAAGAGTAAAAAAAAGTATTTGGAGCGCAAGCAACCCTTCTCTGACACCCATTCCTTTTATTAACACATCCAGTCAAAATTTTGAGCCATTATGTTCAGCATAGTAAAACGGTCCAGCAATTGTCTCTAGGGATATTGGGCATTTCAATCCCCACAATTATACTATTGGCACATTTTAAAACTAAATCAAATGGCATGGTTTCCAATGTTTTTATGGTTTCCAATAAGATACCTCAGCAACATATCGAGAACGACTGGGGGTATTAAGTTGAAATTTTTGGGGCTACTGCTATGCTACTTCTGCTTTTACAATTTAAATAAATAAAAAGAGTGCAAGTGTATCCAGGTTGTCAAAGAGCGTATATAGAATCTTTTGGGAACGATATTAAGTTTTGTTTTTCAGTTCAACTTGAGGAGGTATAAAATTAAATTATAAAATACTATTTGTATCAGGATTAACAAATTTTGACAAATTTTCTCCAACTTACAAATAGCAAGCCAAACTATGGATTCTTATAGAAAAAAACTGAAAAGATATAAAATATTATATGTTTTTCCATGGAAAAGACTATGTCAATAAAAAATGAACAGAAATTAAATTAAAAAGCTTTTTCCACAAACAAGTTTTTGAAAGATTATAATAAAGATCGAACTCTTCCCTATACTAACTTGCATACGCAACTTCACTATAGTTAAGATTAAAGTATTTATATTATACATCATTATAAATTATAAAAGGTTCAAATGTTCGAAGATTATAGAGTTAAAAATTTTCACACAACGGGAATCGAACCCGAGCCTGTTAAGTGAAAGTTAACTATCCTAGCCAATAGACCATATGGAACCATAAGAAAGTATGATTTAAGAGCCATATGCATATTATTATTTCACCATACCAATTATAATAAGGCCAAAACAAAATCGTCGACTTGCAACCTTACTTTTGACACAATAGTTAAATCTTCACCAGGCTTAAAAAATGTTTTGCTAGTTTTACATGAAAGAACGAACCTTAGCCCATAGTAGCAGAAATAAGAATATCTAGGTTGCAGCGGTAGCTAGCAACCTACTACTACATAATCCATGTTTAAGTGGTAGCTAGCAACCTAGTAAGAAACGCCAAATTAAAAGATGATCATTAGAAGAACAAACAATTGCTTATATTGGACTTAGTTAGCTGCCTGATTCTTTGAGGTTCGTCTCTTACTATTCCAAAGAAGATTACAGTAAAGACCGATCTGTAGCCCGTAGTAACTGAAGATCCGGGTTGCACCGTATTATAATAGAAAAGAGGAACTCTCACTTAAATCCGTGTTGCAGCGGTAGCTAGCAACCTAGTAAGAGACGATCGCGTCCAATGTTAAGAAATATAAAAACCCATAGCTCCTATAAATCCAGGTTGCAGCGGCAGCTAGCAACCTAGTAAGAGACGATCACGTCCAATGTTAAGATATATAAAAACCCATAGCTCCATAAGATATATAAAAACCCATCTGACTCCAAAAAAGGAGTCAGATCAAAACAAAAAGTAAACCCTAAGAACTGCCTTGTCTGAAATCCCTGCATAGTTACATTAAAAGACGATCATTGGAATAACAAACAATTGTATACATTGCAATTAGTTAGCTACTTGATTGTTTGAGGTTCGTCTCTTACTATTTCAAAGAAGAAAAAGCCGTAGGCTTTTTCCTGTTTGTAATCAGTTTATTATCCGGGTTGTTATAATAATCTTAATAAACATGAAATATTTTAATAAATCATCATAAGGATGATAATGCGACAAACTTGTCTGTTAACAAGTTTACATACAGTACAATAAAGAACGATAAAGAACAGTATCATTGCTGTAGAGATGGCTGAAACCTAGTTACATTAAAAGACGATCATTGGAATAACAAACAATTGCATACATTGGAATTAGCTAGCTACTTGAATGTTTGAGACTCGTCTCATACTATTTCAAAGAAGAAAAAGCCATAGGCTTTTTCCTGTGTGTAGTCAGTTTATTATCTTAGGCAGCGCGCTAGCACTGCCTGAGTAAACAACGATGTGGGCACAATGTGTTTTTTTTCTTCTTCAGTCGTCCGGGTTGCAGCGGTAGCTAGCAATTACATGAAGGATCGATATTGTTCATCATAAATTCAGAATATGTAAGTTTCTTCAGATATAATACAGTAAATTATAGTAAGGAACTCTTGCCCTTAGTTACCTATTTCCTGTCAAATTAGCTAATTAATTTCATCTGATTTTGTTTTAAAAACAATTCCTGCACACGATCCGAACACAAGCCAGTTGGCTGAAAGCCAACTATCCTAAGCCACTAGACCATATGAGATATGTATAAAAAGCTAATTTATTGTTTTATGATCTCTTATAGCATAAATTTCATCGGATATAGCTGAAACATAGTAAAGGAAAATCAGGGCACATAGTAACTAAAGCTTCTATAATAAAGAATGAACTCTTGCCTATGCTATATTAGATACTCAACTTAATTATAGTTAATGATATAGTAATGATATGGTTTTATTTATAGCTGAATTACAAATTAAAAGAAAACCACCCCGGCTGGATTGGAACCACCAACCTTTCAGTTATCGGCAGATCATTTTAAAGGATATTGCTACATCTAGTCACTTTTGTAATTAAAAATGAAATAATTTTTAAGTAGAATCAATTTTGTCAAACAAACTGCATTTTTGATGTATTTTCATACTGCAGTCTTTTCAAAGATATTTGAATTTTGAAGCAATCAAGCAGATCATGTTAATGAACTGTATAGTAATAATAGCTACTTGTCTCAATAATAACCGCAGCTCTAAAGAACGAAATTTTGATACCAATAGATACATCAAAGCAAAAAGTTCGTCCCAATAATAATTTGCTACGTCTAGTTCCTTCTGTAATTAAAGATAAAATGCTTTTTTAATAGTTCCGGGTAGCAGCGGTAGCTAGCAACCTAATTAAAAGACGATCATTCGAAGATCATACCATTGCATATATTGGACTTAGTTAAATGCTCGATTCCTTGAAAAAAAAAAATCTTATTTATCAACTGAAACTAGAATAATTCCTGATCATTTTAAATAAAATAATTTTATTTAGCTGCAAAGTGCAAAAATATTAAGGTGTCTGAACAATAATTTCCATTTTTTAATTCAAACCAGAAAAAAGCCTGAAAATTTAAAAATTAATTTGTTATAATAAAGAACGACATCTAGCCCGTGTTAACTGAACTATAGATAGGGATTATGTAATTTTCATCGGTATCATGGCTCTAAATATAGCTGTTATAATAAAGAACGAATATTTTACCGATTATCTACTAATAACCATATATGACGTAATAAGTGAAATGACGTAATATCTAAAACCTATTGTGTACTAATAACCATATATGACTTAATGAGCGACGTGGTAAAAATTGAAAAAAATAATTTTTATGTTATTTTCGTTTTTAGTTCAGAATCGCTAAAGTTATAAACTGCAAAAATATTTATGGTGTCTGAACAATAGTTTTAATCTTTTAATTTAGACTAGAAAAATACCTGAAAATTTAAAAATTAGTTTAATTTTTTGTTTGGTTCTTGATACTTGATACGGGACATAAAAAAATCAACTAATGGTTACATAATGGTTTCAATCAAGCAAGCTACACGCAAGTTAAAAAAAGAGTACTACCAAAAAAACAGAGATAGCATCTTGAAAAGAGAAAAGCAAAGGTATTCAACCGACCAGGCGTATCGAGATGTGAAAATTGATAGTGACAAACAGCGTTATTATAATGATGTAGTTTATAGACATGCGAAAATTGAGACAGCCAAACAAAAGAGCAAGGAACGATATGATAACCATATAGATTACCGAAACAAACATAAGAAAAACGTTGCTACCAGAATAATGGGTAGATACTGGGGTGACAAAAGCTATAATGAAAAAATTAAATTATCTGCGAGGTTGTACCGAAGAACGCATAAGACAAAGGGAAAAATTACATTCAGAAATACAAGAAGATGGCAAAAATGCAGGTTGATCTTTGTAAATTGAGAAACATTTTACGCATGTTTTATCGGGATCACGAAAAGTATTCAAAATTACAGATTAAAATTTTCTTTGAAAGAGTGGATGCTGTTGAAAAGTCGGCTAGAAATGCTCTGGCAAAGCTTCCTAGCAATATCCAAAAGAAATGTTGTCAGTTTAACGAAAAGCTTCCAAGGTATGGATTGGCAACTGCGGAACAGTTTATAGATGCAATGGAAAATGTTCGACAACACAGTGAATATACGGAGTCGTACTTCTTAGAAAATTCGTATATTAATTTTGGAAGGAGCAATTGCAGTTTATGTAACAGCAATAAAAATATATATACAAGCATACCTATCAACAGCGAAGGAAAAGCAATGTTTTTCAATTATGGCGAAAACGAGCCTGTTAGGGTTATTAGTAAATGTGTTGGTAAGACTAATTCGAAAAAAAACGTTCGAATAAACGAAAAAAGCATTTCTAACTGTGTTTTAAACAGTTCTTTTAGTTCTACTGAATATTTGGCAAAAAATTCTCTGTGTAGTAGAACAAACTGTCCTGAAAAGTACGAGACAACTATTGAAAAATGCTCTAAAACTAGATCTGACAAGGAAATTATGATGGCTGAAGTCACCTATAACAATCTGAGTAAACATTCAAAACCAAAAATTGGGCAGCAGGTTACTTGGCAATGTCACCCTGATATCTGCAAGCTCTATCCGACGGATATTGAATTATGTCAAATTCTTTTTGATATCCTTGAAAATAATATAGCATTAAAATTTTCAACTGACAAAGTGGTTAATTTCTACCTTGGCGGCTTGGATTATTGTGAAATCAATTACAGGGACACAAGAAAGCATGGGCATTCGTTATACTGTAGCCCAAATGAGGGATGTCAGAGCTATTTGCGTTCTCTAAGGGCACTAGCTCCACATTTTCCTGTCTTGAACTGTTTCATTAATAGCGTATATAAGGCAGTATCAAAATGTAAGATTATACAACATATTAATCTACTAAAAGTCGAGGGCTCGTACAAGGAACTAAGTCATCCGGGTTGCAGCGGTAGCTAGCAACCTAGTAAGAGACGATCACATCCAATATTAAGAAATGTAAAAACCCATAGTTCCTAACAAAGGAGTCAGATCAAAACAAAAAGAACACCATTAGAACCGCCTTGTCTGAAACCCCTGTATAGGAAACTTTTTGTCTCTTGGCTTGAACAGCAAGGGAAATATATTGGCTTGAAAATCAAGAAAATTGACTTTAACCACGTTATTCTCCCCAAACGGGATATTTTTTTCTCTTTTCTTTTTTCTTTTCCACAGATAGCTTGGCACTGGAACATCGTAGAGGGTTGTTCAATAGCTCATTTTAAAGGAAATTAATTGGGTCAAAAATCTATAGTAACTAAAATAAACTATTTCTAAGAGAGAATAAATTTTTCCACCAAAAACTGCATTTTTGATGTCTTTTCACACTGCAGTCTTTCAAACATAATCGTATACCAGCGGTAAGATTTGAACCCACGCCTCCGAAGAGACTGGTGGCTAACACCAGTGTCTTGGACCTCTCGGCCAGGCTGCCTCTTATAATTTGGGTTGCAGCAGTCGCTAGCAACCTAGTAAGAGACGATCAGTCCCATGCTAAGAAATATAAAAACCCAAAACTCCTAAAAATAGAGTAAGATCAAAACAAAAGTACATCATTAGAACTACCTTGTCTGAAACCCTACTAGATAAATAATGAATGTCGTCATAGCTTTATTTTAGAGCTATGACGTGAATAGAAAAACACGAAATTATATTGTTGTTTCTGATGACGTCATGAAATAATATCATTGCGCCATGACGTCAATAAAATCATTACGCCTTGACGTCATAATTACTACTTAAGAACGACAAAGATGTAAATTCTCTCATTCTTGATTAGAAAGTACTACACAAACAACAGAGATAGTATCTTGAAAAGAGAAAAGCAAAGGTATTCAACCAATCAGGCGTATCGAGAAGTAAAAATTGAGAGAGCAAAACAAAGGTATTCAACCAACCAGGCGTATCGAGAAGTAATAATTGAGAGAGCAAAACAAAACAGCAAGATGTGTTATCACAATGATGAAGATTATAGACATACAAAAATTGAGACAGCCAAACAAAAGTTCAAGGAGAGTTATCACAATGATGAAGATTACCGCATCAAATATAAGAAAAACCGAAAACAAAGGTATTCAACCGTCTAGGTGTATCGAGAAGTAAAAATTGAGACAGCTAAACAAAAGATCAAGGAGCGTTACTGGGGTGACAAAATCTATAATGAAAAAACTAAATTCTCTGCGAGGTTGTACCGAAGAACGCATAAGGACAAAGGGAAAAATTACATTCAGAAACACAAGAAGATGGCAAAAATGCAGGCTGATCTTTGTAAATTGAGAAACATTTTACGTATGTTTTACCGGGATCACGAAAAGTATTCAAAATCACAGATTAAAATTCTCTTTGAAAGAGCGGATGTTGTTGAAAAGTCGGCTAGAAATTCTTTGGCAAAGCTTCATAGTAATATCCAAAAGAAATGTTGTCAGTTTAACGAAAAGCTTCCAAGGTATGGATTGGCAACTGCGGAACAGTTTATAGATGCAATGGAAAATGTTCGACAACACAGTGAATATACGGAGGCGTACTTCTTAGAAAATTCGTATATTAATTTTGGAAGGAATAATTGCAGTTTATGTAGCAGCAATAAAAATATATATACAAGCATACCTATCAACAGCGAAGGAAAAGCAATGTTTTCCAATTATGGCGAAAACGAGCCTGTTAGGGTTATTAGTAAATGTGTTTGTAAGACTAATGATTTAGAACAAATTCCTGGAACACCGACTCAAGAAAAAAGCATTTCTGACTGTGTTTTAAACAGTTCTTTTAGTTCTACTGAATATTTGGCAAAAAATTCTCTGTGTAGTAGAACAAACTGTCCTGAAAAGTACGAGACAACTATTGAAAAATGCTCTAAAACTTTTGGGCAGCAGGTTACTTGGCAATGTCACCCTGATATCTGCAAGCTCTATCCGACGGATATTGAATTATGTCAAATTCTTTTTGATATCCTTGAAAATAATATAGCATTAAAATTTTCAACTGACAAAGTGGTTAATTTCTACCTTGGCGGCTTGGATTATTGTGAAATCAATTACAGGGACACAAGAAAGCATGGGCATTCGTTATACTGTAGCCCAAATGAGGCATGTCAGAGCTATTTGCGTTCTCTAAGGGCGCTAGCTCCACATTTTCCTGTCTTGAACTGTTTCATTAATAGCGCATGTAAGGCAGTATCAAAATGTAAGATTATACAACATATTAATCTACTAAAAGTCGAGGGCTCGTACAAGGAACTAAGTCATTACATAGAAGAAGCGTCAAGTAGACTCTGTCGTAATAATAGTCAAGACTTCATTTACGGTGATAGCAATATTAGAGTTTCTGTGGATGAAAATACAATAATAAAATTATTCTGTGAGAGCCTTGATAAGGTAGCTAACATCAGGGATGTATATCCCACAATGCATTGTGACAGTTGTGAGCAGATAAAGACAAAATACCAATTGAAGAGTCTAAGATCCCTTTCAAATAAGAAAGGTTTTGATGTAATGATGGCCACGATTTTAGAACACCTACAACAGGACATACCCAAAGATGACAGAGAACAACTAATTCAATGTACAGGTTGGAAAGAGGATGTCATAGATTCATTCTTTGTCTGTGATTACTGTGCTGGGAAAATGTTGAAAAGTCAGGAGAATGTCCGATCAGTATTAAATAACCTTCATATAGACTGTACACCGGAATGTATAAAGTGTTTAAATAATTTTGAAATGGCAATAATTCGATTTGTAATGCCTTGTCTTACGATCGTCAGATTAGGGCAAGTAACTGCATTGAAGAGACCTAGAACAGAACTTGTTGACGTTCTTAAGGGTAGAATAGTATATCTACCTGTTGATGTGCAAGCAAATGCAGATATTCAGCCTGAAAAACTTCTTAACATTGATAGTTTTGTAGTCATTGTCAATGGTCAGCCTACTTACAACAAGAATGTTTGGACTGCACTAATAGATCTGAGAAAAGTCCATGAAGCACTGTTGTTTTTAAGAGAGAACAACAGTCTCTATAAATCAATACATGCATACACCCTAGAAGATTTAAATAAAATACTTGAAGCACGTCTTGCTGAAAAAGCGGTTGGTGTTGATAATTTACCTGAAATACCGGAAGCTGCAATCCTTCAGAAACTGACAGAAAGCGCAAAATCTACATTGGTTGAACATTTTTTCTGTCCAGCCTCTCAATTCAGCGGTTCCAAAAGACTTCATTGAAGATTTTAAGCAGATGAAAGATCTTGGTACTGACCAATGTCAAATCAAGAAACTAAAAGATGAGAGCGAAGACTTATTTCAGGAAGAACTTGATCTAAAAGTGTTTCCAAATCTTTTCCCGAAAGGCAAATATGGCTTGCGTGACAAGGCAAGACCATTTCGGATTAGGAATGCAGAATATTTTAAATAAAGGCTTCTTAGCAGACATACTAATTTTAGTCTTGACAAACAGTTTCTTTTTCACAGCTTCCAATTGCAATAATTCTCTTACATGTGTAATAGCGTCGGTCATATGTTGCGGACTGTGAAACCAAATCAAAATGCTCGTAAATTTATAGACTGGCTTCATTCCCGTGATGGAGAGATGGAAGCGACTTTGTTTTCTGTTCAATCAAAAATCAGAGGATCTCAGCAGTATTTTCAATCTCTTTCCTATAAAGTAAAGTCAATGATTGAGCAATTGGGTCCACCTACTTTGTTTCTGACAGTTTCATGTGCTGAGTGGTACTCTCCTGAATTTATTGATTATTTACGGACTATCCATAAGAACTTACCTGGTGTGGCAAAAATAACCCCAGCAGAGTTGACGTGTCTAGATCCAATTGCAGTTTCCATGCACTTTGACAAAAAATGGACACCTATTTTTAATGAGCTAATTTGTTCAAAGACAAATCCTTTGTTTGGTAAAATTAAGGATCATTTCTGGCGTATCGAGTATCAGAAACGAGGTGCGCCTCATGTACACTGTGTGTTGCGGATTGAAGATGCTCCTATTATTGGGAAATCAACAGCGTCTGAAGTGATTCAGTATATATAATAAAGATCGAACTCTTCCCTATACTAACTTGCATAGGCAACTTCAATATAGTTAAGATTACAGTATTTATATTATACATCATTCTAATTATAAAAGGTTCGAATGTTCGAAGATTATCCGGGTTGCAGCGGTAGCTAGCAACCTAGTAAGAGACGATCACCTCCAATGTCAAGAAATATAAAACCCCCCAACTCCTAAAAAAAGAGTCAGATCAAAACAAAAAGTACACCATTAGAACCGCCTTGTCCGAATCCTCTATAAAGGAAACTTACCTCCCTTTGGCTTGAATAACAAAGAAAATATATTGGCTTGAAAATCAAGAAAATTGACTTTTACCACGTTATTCTCCACAAACGGGATATTTTTTTCTTTCCGCTTTTTCTTTCTGCTCAGCTAGCTGGGCACTGGAAAATCATAGAGAGCTGTATAATAGCTCATTTTAAAGGAAATTGCAACATCTAGTCACTTTTGTATTTAAAAATAAAATACTTTTTAAAGTAGAATCAATTTTGTCAAAAAAATTGCATTTTTGATGTATTTTCATACTGCAGTCTTTTCAAAGATATTTGAATTTTGAAGCAATAAAACAGTCCATGTAATGAACTCTATAGTAATAATAGCTACTTGTCTCAATAGTAACCGAAACTCCTGGAACCAAAATTTTCTTTTTTGGCTTAATCGCTAAAATTATTATGTAAACTGCAAAAATATTTATGATGCCTAATCAGTAATAGTAATTTTTTAATTTAAACAACAAAAATACATGAAAATTCTAAAATTAGTTTTGCTTTTTGTCTCCTGGAAGAAATTTTTTTTTCATCTCAGTTCAAATTTATTATTGTATCCTGTAACCCGTAAAGTACATATCTCCATATTATTGTCTCATAATTGCAATTATTTTAGTTTTCAGTCCAGAATCACTAAACTTATTATTTAAACTGCAAAAATATTTATGGTGTCTAACCAATAATACTAATTTTGTAATTCAAACAAGATAAATACCTGAAAATTTTAAAATTAGTTTTGTTTTATGCTAGGTTTTAGATACTCGACACGGGATTTTGTGTGCTTAATAATTTTAAATCTTGAAAAAATATGGTCTCACGCGAGTGGAAAAAAAGAAAGAATAACCAAAAACAATATCAAAATAGAACAATCCAAATTTCTACTAATAGAAAACTTTACTACACAAAAAATAAAGCTAACATCCTGAAATATAAGAAAAGTTTATTTAAAAGAGATAAAAATGCCACCAAACGCAATAAAGCTCGAGCACGCGTAAGGATTGCTACTAAGATGTCTTGTGATCCAGGATTTAAGAAAATGAAATATGACAGAGCAAAACAGAGGTATCTTACGGATCAGGGGTATCGAGAAGGGAAAATTGAGACAGCGAAACAAAAGAGCAAGGAACGGTATGATAACGATATAGATTACCGAAACAAACATAAGAAAAAAGTTGCTACCAGAATAATGGGTAGATACTGGGGTGACAAAAGCTATAATGAAAAAATTAAATTCTCTGCGAGGTTGTACCGAAGAACGCATAAGGACAAAGGGAAAAATTACATTCAGAAATACAATTATAAAAATTAGTAATTCCACAGATAGCTTGGCACTGGATTATGTAAAGGTTTGATACAGTACATGGGAATTTTACATAAGGGACCGATATATTTCATCGTAATTGGTATTTGTCAATTTGGTTTTTCATATACTGATCCATTATTATGTAAAATGCAGTAATTTTTGGGGGGTTTTAACAAAAAATTTATTTGTTAACTGAAAATTGAACAATTCCTGAAAATTTTAAATATAATAAGTTTATTTAACTGCAAATTGCAAAAATATTTATGATCTCTGAGGAATAATTTTAATTTTTTTAATTCAAACCAGAAAAATACCAAAAAACTTTTAAATTAGTTTAGTTTTTCTTTCGCTTTAAATTACTCGTTACGCCATTTTACCGGGTGTAAATCATAATATTTCCCATACCAGGAATCTCACCCATAATTTTGGGTGAGAGTCAGCTAGGTAGCTAGCAACCAAGTAAGAGACAATCACGTTCAATGTTAAGAAATATAAAAACCCATAACTCCTAAAAAGAGACTGACAAAAACAAAACGTACACCATTAGAACCGCCTTGTCCGAAATTAGGTTTTTTATATAATTATCCATTATCTGGGTTGCAGCGGTAGCTCTTGCATAACCACGTATGACGTAATAAGTGAATGAAATATTTATACATTGTTATCTTTCGACAAAAATAGTTTATTTTATTGTTGTTCTCAGTCCAGTTTCGCTAAAGTTGTTATATGAACTGCAAAAATATTTATGGTCTCTGAGAAATAATTTGAATCTCTTAATTCAAACTAGAAAAATACTTTAAAATTTTAAAATTAGTTTATATTAAAGAAAAAACTATAGTCCATAGTAACTGAAGTATTTTTTTTACAGTAAGGACCGAAGTCTATCTTATAGTAACTGATGCAACAAGGAAAAGAAGAAGAGGTATGTCATATATGCTACAAAATCTGTATGGTTTCCGATTATTTCCACCCCAATCTGGGAGGAGTGGAATCACACATTTGGGCAATTTCATGCAGTCTCACTCAGAAAGGTCATACTGTGTTAGTTCTTACCCATATGTACGAAGGCTATCTTGGAGTGAGAGAATTTGAAAATGGGATTCGCGCTCACTACTTACCTTTAAAACCGTTCTATGACAATAATACTCTACCAACTGTTTTTGGAGCCTTACCCCTCATTCGTGACGTTCTTTTGGAAGAGCAAATACAGATTGTCCATTGTCACTCTGCCTTTTCCTCCTTAGCTCATGAAGCTCTTTTAGTTGGTCGTCTTCTTCAACTGAAGGTTGTATTTACGGACCATTCTCTTTTTGGATTCGCTGATGCTTCTGCCATTGTGATGAACAAGTTTTTGGAGATTTCTCTTGCTGCATGTGATCACTGCATTTGTGTTTCTCATATCGGCAAAGAAAATATGGTTTTGAGAGCAAAGTATGAAAAATCTGAAGTGTCAGTTATACCAAACGCCTTTGATGCTTCACACTTCAAGCCAGATCCAAGTCAAAGAGATCCTTCCAAAATAACAGTGGTTGCAATTAGTCGGTTGGTCTACCGAAAAGGAATTGATCTGCTCGTCAAAGTTATTCTGATTATCTGTGAACAGTTTAAAGAGGTGCAGTTTCTAGTGGGAGGAGACGGACCTGGAATGCTTCCCTTAGCAGAAATGGTTGAAAGATATTCTCTCCACTCTAGAGTCTCCTTATTAGGCGCGTTGGATAAATATGGCGTTCAACGGGCCTTAGTCAAGGGAGATGTATTTCTCAACACTTCACTTACTGAAGCCTTTTGCATAGCCATTTTAGAAGCAGCTGCCTGTGGGCTGCACGTAGTTAGTACAAAGGTTGGAGGGATACCTGAAGTTTTGCCAGATCCTCTAATCACTCTAGTCGAACCAACTGTTGATGCTATTGTTTCTGGGCTAGGAAAGGCCATTGATCTTGAAAGACAAGGATTTCAGCGATCTTTGGATGAGTGCTACTTAAAGATTCGTAATGCTTATAGTTTGGAACGAGTTGTGGATAAGACTTGTAAGGTTTATGACAAAGTTTTGAACAAGCCTCAATACAGCATCAAAGAAATCTTTTGGAGGTATTATGACTCTGGTCCAATTGCTGGCAAAATATTCCTTCTTCCCGTAGCAGCTGCTTATATTCTTCTTCGATTTCTTGATTGGCTTCGACCCAGACAGGTTATTTTACCGGTAGAAGACAAAAATTCAGAAGCATATAAAATAAGTCTTGTTGCACCCAATAAATCTTACCAAGAATTGAATACGTCTTGACTAGTGCCTTGAAACCTCTTGTTGAAGAAAATCTATTAAATCTTTGTATGTTTTCATCTGTTGTTTTTTTCAATTATTATTTTATTTTTGTTTTATTTATTTAAACTTTATTTCCTTTATTTTCTTTATTTAAACTTTATTTATTTTTATTTTATTTATTTTTTTTTGTCAACCTAAAAAAAAAAAATCCAACCTCGACCATATTATTGTGTCTACGTCCGGTCTAATTAAATCCGAGGTGTTTGTTGATGAAGATAAAATCAATAATGACCATCTCCCTATTTCGTGCCTAATTGAGCCTCCTGATGTTCAAGTCCACTTTAAGGGTCCCCATTCAAAATGGTATCAAAGGCCCAATTGGAATCGGATAAACGTTGAGATGTATAATACTACTTTATGCACTCTACTCTCAACTATTAAAGTCCCGTTTCACTTGCTCCAGACTTTAATAAAGTGCCTTGATTCTAAGGAAGATCCGGGTTGCAGTGTTACATTAAAGAACGAAGTTTCGTCCATAGTAATTGAAGTATTATAAGAAATCATTATATAGATGATTCATTATAGATGAATCATTATAGATGATTCTTTAATGATTAATACTAGACATAAATTAAATTATAATAAAGAAAGACCTCTTGCCTATACTAAATTTTTATAATAAAGATCGAGCTCTTCCCTATACTAACTTGCATACGCAACTTCACTATAGTTAAGATTACAGTATTTATATTATACATCATTATAAATTATAAAAGGTTCAAATGTTCGAAGATTATAGAGTTTTCCCACACCGGGAATCGAACCCGAGCCTGTTAAGTGAAAGTTAACCATCCTAGCCGCTAGACCATATGGAACCATAAAGAAGTATGATTTAAGAGCCATATGCATATTATTGTTTCACCATACCAATTATAATAAGGCCAAAACAAAATCGTCGACTTGCAACCTTACTTTTGACACATTAGTTAAATCTTCATCAGGCTTAAAAAATGTTTTGCTAGTTTTACATGAAAGAACGAACCTTAGCAGAAACGCCAAATTAAAAGATGATCATTAGAAGAACAAACAATTTCTTATATTGGACTTAGCTAGCTGCCTGATTCCTTGGGGTTCGTCTCGTATAGTAAAGAGCGATATCTAGCCTACGGTTCTGTAAAGGAATATAAATGGTTATCCGGGTTGCAGCGGTAGCTAGCAATCCGGGTTGCAGCGGTAGCTAGCAACCTAGTAAGAGACAATCACCTCCAATGTTAAGAAATATAAAACCCCCCAACTCCTAAAAAAAGAGTCAGATCAAAACAAAAAGTACACAATTAGAAACGCCTTGTCTGAATCATCTATAAAGGAAACTTACCGCCCTTTGGCTTGAATAACAAAGAAAATATATTGGCTTGAAAATCAAGCAAATTGACTTTTACCACGTTATTCTCCACAAACAGGATATTTTTTTCTTTCCGCTTTTTTTTCCTGCTCAGCAAGCTGGGCACTGGAAAATCATAGAGAGCTGTATAATAGCTCATTTTAAAGGCAATTGCAACATCTAGTCACTTTTGTAATTAAAAATAAAATACTTTTTAAAGTAGAATCAATTTTGTCAAAAAAATTGCATTTTTGATGTATTTTCTTACTGCAGTCTTTTCAAAGATATTTGAATTTTGAATATAATAAAGAAAGACCTCTTGTCTATACTAAAAAAGAACTGTATAGTAAGAGCGATCTGGATCAATATTACAATAAAGAACAAATTTCCGAGTTGCAGTGGTAGCTAGCAACCTAGTAAGAGATGTAAAGTAAAGAACAAACTTCCAGCCCATAATACTAAAATACGATTATATTTTCGTTTTAAAGATCGATCGATGATGTCATAATCGTAGGTTGTTGCCAGGTCGTCTCTTTCAAATCGAATTAAGAAAAAGCCATAGGCTTTTTCCTGTTTGTAATACAGTAAAGATTTCAGTAAAGGTACGGACAATAATGATCCCCAATGACAGAAATGACGACATCCGGGTTGCAGCGGTAGCTAGCAATCCGGGTTGCAGCGGTAGCTAGCAACCTAGTAAGAGACGATCACCTCCAATGTTAAGAAATATAAAACCCCCCAACTCCTAAAAAAAGAGTCAGATCAAAACAAAAAGTACACCATTAGAACCGCCTTGTCCGAATCCTCTATAAAGGAAACTTACCGTCCTTTGGCTTGAATAACAAAGAAAATATATTGGCTTGAAAATCAAGAAAATAGACTTTTACCACGTTATTCTCCACAAACGGGATATTTTTTTCTTTCTTTTCCACAGATAGCTTGGCACTGGAACATCGTAGAGAGTTGTTCAATGGCTCATTTTAAAGGAAATCTCTAGATCTAGCGCTATTTGTACTTAATTTTTTTTTTTTTAATTAATTTTTTTACGAAAAACTTAATTTTTTATATACAATATTAATCAATGACGTCATAGTCTTTGGATGTAGTTAGTAAATAAAGTCTGGATCATCTAATTAAAGCTGAAACTAAGTAAAGAACAATTATGTCTCCATATATTCACAGTGATCTATAAAATTTCCCATTACATCTATAAACTGTTCCACAGTTGCCGGTTCATACCTTGGAAGCTTTTCACTAAACATGCAACATTTCTTTTGGATATTACTATGAAGTTTTGCGAAAGCATCTCTAGCTGACTTTTCAACAAAATCCATTCTTTCAGAGATAATTTTAATCTTTAATTTTGAATATTTTTCGTAATCCCGGTAAGAAATTCGTAAAATTTTTCTAAATTTACTAAGATCAGCCAGCATTGTTGCCATGTTTTTGGACTTCTGAATATAATTTTTAATTTTGCCCTTATGCGTTCTTTGCAGCTTGTGTAAACTGCAAAATATCCATGGTATCCGAGCAATAGTTTGAATATTTCAATTCAAGCTAGAAAAATACCTGAAAATGTTAAAATTAGTTTTATTTTTAGTTAGGTTCTAACTACCCGATGTGGAATTTACTATGTATTTTCAGACCAAAAAATTCAATTTTTTATTATATTTCATTTTTCAGTTTAGAATCGCTAAAGTTATTATGTAAACTGCAAAAATATTTATGATATATGAGCAATAATTTTAATCTTTTAATTCAAACTAACAAAATACCTGAAAATTTAAAAATTAGTTTAATTTTTTGTTAGGTTATGGGTACATGATTACTTGGCAATGTCACCCTGATATCTGCAAGCTCTATCCGACGGATATTGAATTATGTCAAATTCTTTTTGATATCCTTGAAAATAATATAGCATTAAAATTTTCAACTGACAAAGTGGTTAATTTCTACCTTGGCGGCTTGGGTTATTGTGAAATCAATTACAGGGACACAAGAAAGCATGGGCATTCGTTATACTGTATTCCAAATGAGGGATGTCAGAGCTATTTGCGTTCTCTAAGGGCACTAGCTCCACATTTTCCTGTCTTGAACTGTTTCATTAATAGCGTATATAAGGCAGTATCAAAATGTAAGATTATACAACATATTAATCTACTAAAAGTCGAGGGCTCGTACTAGGAACTAAGTCATTACATAGAAGAATTTATAATAAAGATCGAACTCTTCCCTATACTAACTTGCATACGTAACTTCACTATAGTTAAGATTACAGTATTTATATTATACATCATTATAAATAATAAAAGGCTCAAATGTTCGAAGATTATAGAGTTAAAAATTTTCCCACCCCGGGAATCGAACCCGAGCCTGTTAAGTGAAAGTTAACTATCCTAGCCACTAGACCATATTGAACCATAAAAATGTATGATTTAAGAGCCATATGCGTATTATTATTTCACCATACCAATTATAATAAGGCCAAAACAAAATCGTCGACTTGCAACCTTACTTTTGACACATTAGTTAAATCTTCATCAGGCTTAAAAAATGTTTTGCTAGTTTTACATGAAAGAACGAACCTTAGTCCATATACAATAAAGAACGACACCTTGCCCATGTTAACTAAAACATAAATAGGGATTATGTAATTTCCAATAGTATCATGGCTGTAGAGATGGCTGAAATCTAGTTACAATAAAAAACGATCATTGGAATAACAAAAATTGCATACCTTTGGAATTAGCTAGCTACTTGATTATTTGAGACTCGTCTCTTACTATTTAAAAGAAGAAAAACCCGTAGGCTTTTTCCTGTGTGTAATCAGTTTATTATCATCGGCAGCGCGCTAGCACTGCCTGAGTAAAGAACGATGTGGGCACAATGTGTTTTTTTTTCCGGGTTGCAGCGATAGCTAGCAACCTAGTAAGAGACGATCACGTCCAATGTTAAGAAATATAAAAACCCATAGTTCCTTTAAAGGAGTCAGATCAAAACAAAAAGTACACCATTAGAACCGCCTTGTCCGAAACCCCTGTATAGGAAACTTTCTGTCCCTTGGCTTGAACAGCAAGGGAAATATATTGGCTTGAAAATCAAGAAAATTGACTTTAACCACGTTATTCTCCCCAAACGGGATATTTTTTTCTCTTTTCTTTTTTTTTCTTTTCCATAGATAGCTTGGCACTGAAATCCGGGTTGCAGCGGTAGCTAGCAGCCTAGTAAGAGACGATCACGTCCAATGTTAAGAATATAAAAACCCCTAACTCCTAAAAACAGAGTCAGATCAAAACAAAAAGTACACCATTAGAACCGCCTTGTCCGAAACCCATATAAAGGAAACTTACCGCCCTGCGGCTTGAATAACAAAGAAAATATATTGGCTTGATAATCTAGAAAATTGACTTTAACCACGTTATTCTACACAAACGGGATATTTTTTTCTTTCTTTTCCACAGATAGCTTGGCACTGGAACATCGTAGAGAGTTGTTCAATGGCTCATTTTAAAGGAAATCTCTAGATTTCTCTAGCGCTATTTCGTAATTTCCAATAGTATCATGGCTGTAGAGATGGCTGAAATCTAGTTACAATAAAAAACGATCATTGGAATAACAAAAATTGCATACCTTTGGAATTAGCTAGCTACTTGATTATTTGAGACTCGTCTCTTACTATTTAAAAGAAGAAAAAGCCGTAGGCTTTTTCCTGTGTGTAATCAGTTTATTATCATCGGCAGCGCGCTAGCACTGCCTGAGTAATATAATAAAGAACGACCTTTTGCCTATACTAAATTTTATACGCCACTTAATTATAGTATAGGCTAGTTGTTCCACAGATAGCTTGGCAAGACGATCAAGTCCAATGTTAAGAAATATAAAAACCCATAATTCCTAAAAAAAAGTTAGATCAAAACAAAATTTATATTAAATTTACAGTAGAGAACGATCTCTCGCCAATAGTTTACAATAATTTATAATATAAAAGGAGTTTTAGAATACACAGCTAAACGGCATCTCTTTTTCTTTTCCGGGTTGCAGCGGTAGCTAGCAACCTAGTAAGAGACGATCACCTCCAATGTTAAGAAATATAAAACCCCCAACTCCTAAAAAAAGAGTCAGATCAAAACAAACAGTACACCATTAGAACCGCCTTGTCCGAATCCTCTATAAAGGAAACTTACCGCCCTTTGGCTTGAAGAACAAAGAAAATATATTGGCTTGAAAATCAAGAAAATTGACTTTTACCACGTTATTCTCCCCAAACGGGATATTTTTTTCTTTCTTTTCCACAGATAGCTTGGCACTGGAACATCGTAGAGAGTTGTTCAATGGCTCATTTTAAAGGAAATCTCTAGATCTAGCGCTATTTGTACTTAATTTTTTTTTAATTATTTATAATAAAGAACGAATATTTTACCGATTATCTACTTATAACCATATATGACGTAATAAGTGACATGACGTAATATCTAAAACCTTTTGTGTACTAATAACCATATATGACTTAATTAGCGACGTGACGTAAAAATTGAAAAAATTAATTTTTATTTTATTTTCGTTTTTAGTTCAGAATCGCTAAAGTTATAAACTGCAAAAATATTTATGGTGTCTGAACAATAGTTTTAATTTTTTAATTTAGACTAGAAAAATACCTGAAAATTTAAAAATTAGTTTAATTTTTTGTTAGGTTCTTGATACTTGATACGGGACATAAAAATTCAACTAATGGTTACATAATGGTTTCAATTAAGCAAGCTACACGCAAGTTAAAAAAAGAGTACTACCAAAAAAACAGAGATAGCATCTTGAAAAGAGAAAAGCAAAGGTATTCAACCGACCAGGCGTATCGAGATGTGAAAATTGATAGTGACAAACATCCGTTATAATAAAGAACGACCTCTTTCCTATACTAAATTTTATAGGCCACTTAACTATAGTATAGGCTAGTACAGTTATTATATTTAAGGTCAATATATTAAAATTTTCCACTAAAAGACGGTCATTGGAATAAAAACCCAATACATACATTTGATTTAGTTAGCTACTTGATTGTTTGAGGCTAGTTTCTTACTATTTCAAAGAAGAAAAAGCCGTAGGCTTTTTCCTGTTTGTAATCAATTAGAAAGAGTTCTACCTTTAAAATGAGTTACGTAGTCTGGGTTGCAGCGGTAGCTAGCAACCTAGTAAGAGACGATCACGTCCAATGTTAAGAAATGTAAAACCCCATAGTTCCTAAACAAGGAGTCAGATCAAAACAAAAAGTACACCATTAGAACCGCCTTGTCCGAAACCCCTGTATAGGAAACTTTCTGTCATTTGGCTTGAACAGCAAGGGAAATATATTGGCTTGAAAATCAAGAAAAGTGGCAGCTACTACAACATTCTGCCTAAACGGGATATTTTTTTCTTTCTTGTTATCCAGAGATAGCTTTGCACTGGAGCATCGTAGAAAGTTGTTCAATGGCTCATTTTAAAGGAAATTAATTGGGTTAAAAATTATAATAAAGAACGACCTCTTGCTTATACTAAATTTTATACGCCACTTAATTATAGTATAGGTTAGTAATTACACAGATAGCTTGGCTCTGGAACATCGTAGAGAGTTGTTCAATGGCTCATTTTAAAGGAAATTAATGAGGTTGAAAATTTTTTGTAACTAAAACAAATTATCTTCAAAAAAGAATCGGTTATAGTAAGGACAGAAGTCTATCTCACAATAACTGTTGCAACAGGGAAAAGAAAATAGTTATGTGGTATATTTGACGTCTTACGAGGTTAAATGTGATTTTATCCGGGTTGCAGCGGTAGGTAGCAACCTAGTAAGAGACAATCACGTCCAATGTTCAGAAATATAAAAACCCATAGTTCCTAAGAAAGTTATAATAAAGAACGAGTATAAAGTAGTTATAATCACATTGAAAAGGTTACTGTTTATGTTGAAAAGATATAAAGGGATTGATTTTTCTCCTATAACCTTATATGACGTAATAAGTGAATGCAAAATTTATAAACTTTTATCTTTCGAAAAGGAATTTTATTTTATTTTAGTTTTCAGATCAGGATCGATAAAATTATTACGTAAACTGCGAAAATTATAATAAAGAACGACCTTTTGCCTATACTAAATTTTATAGGCCATTTAACTATAGTATAGGTAATATATAGTATATAGTAATAAAAGTACATCATTAGAACTACCTTGTCTGAAACCCTACTAGATCAATATTGAATGTCATCCGGGTTGCAGCGGTAGCTAGCAACCTAGTAAGAGACGATCGCGTCCAATGTTAAGAAATGTAATCCGGGTTGCAGCGGTAGCTAGCAACCTAGTAAGAGACGATCACGTCCAATGTTAAGAAATATAAAAACCCCTAACTCCTAAAAACAGAGTCAGATCAAAACAAAAAGTACACCATTAGAACCGCCTTGTCCGAAACCCCTATAAAGAAAACTTACCGCCCTGCGGCTTGAATAACAAAGAATATATATTGGCTTGATAATCAAGAAAATTGACTTTAACGGCGTTATTCTCCACAAACGGGATATTTTTTTCTTTCTTTCTTTTCCACAGATAGCTTGGCACTGGAACATCGTAGAGAGTTGTTCAATGGCTCATTTTAAAGGAAATCTCTAGATCTAGCGCTATTTGTACTTCATTTTTTTTAATTAATTTTTTTTACGAAAAACTTAATTTTTTATATACAATATTAATCAATGACGTCATAGTCTTTGGATGTAGTTAGTACATAAAGTCTGGATCATCGAATTAAAGCTGAAACTAAGTAAAGAACAATTATGCCTCCATATATTCACAGTGATCTAAAAAATTTCCCATTACATCTATAAACTGTTCCACAGTTGCCGGTTCATACCTTGGAAGCTTTTCACTAAACATGCAACATTTCTTTTGGATATTACTATGAAGTTTTGCGAAAGCATCTCTAGCTGACTTTTCAACAAAATCCATTCTTTCAGGGATAATTTTAATCTTTAATTTTGAATATTTTTCGTATATTATAATAAAGATCGAACTCTTCCCTATACTAACTTGCACACGCAACTTCACTATAGTTAAGATTACAGTATTTATATTATACATCATTGTAAATTATAAAAGGTTCAAATATTCGAAGATTATAGAGTTAAAAATTTTCCCACACCGGGAATCGAACCCGAGCCTGTTAAGTGAAAGTTAACTATCCTAGCCACTAGACCATATGGAACCATAAAAAAGTATGATTTAAGAGCCATATGCATATTATTTTTCACCATACCAATTATAATAAGACCAAAACAAAATCGTCGACTTGCAACCTTACTTTTGACACATTAGTTAAATCTTCATCAGGCTTAAAGAATGTTTTGCTAGTTTTATCCGGGTGGCAGCGGTAGCTAGCAACCTAGTAAGAGACAATCACGTCCAATGTTAAGAAATATAAAAACCCATAGCTCCTTAAAAAAGGAGTCAGATTCAAACAAAAAGTACACCATTAGAACCGCCTTGTCCGAAACCCCTGTATAGGAAACTTTCTGTCCCTTGGCTTGAACAGTAAGGGAAAAATATTGGCTTAAAAATCCAGAAAAGTGGCAGCTACTACAGCATTCTGCCTAAACGGTATCTTTTTTTTCTTTTCCACCGATAGCTTGGCACTGGAACATCGTAGAGAGTTGTTCAATGGCTCATTTTAAAGGAAATCTCTAGATCTAGCATCTTTTGCACTTAATTTTTTTTTCAATTAATTATTTTTTACGAAAAACTTAATTTTTTATATACAATATTGACCAATGACGTCATAGTCGTTGGATGTAGTTAGTATTACATATCCGGGTTGCAGCGGTAGCTAGCAACCTAGTAAGAGACGATCACGTCCAATGTTAAGAAATATAAAAACCCATAGTTCCTAAAAAAGGAGTCAGATCAAAACAAAAAGTACACCATTAGAACCGCCTTGTCCGAAACCCCTGTATAGGAAACTTTCTGTCCCTTGGCTTGAACAGAAAGGGACATATATTGGCTTGAAAATCAAGAAAAGTGGCAGCTACTACAACATTCTTCCTAAACGGGATATTTTTTTCTTTTTTTTTTCTTTGTTTCCAGAGATAGCTTGGCACTGGAACATCGTAGAGGGTTATTCAATAGCTCATTTTAAAGGAAATTAATTGGGTTAAAAACCTTTTGTAACTAAAATAAATTATTTCTAAAAGAGAATAAATTTTTCCACCAAAAACTGCATTTTCGATGTCTTTTCACACTGCAGTCTTTCAAACATAATCGTATACCAGCGGTAAGATTTGAACCCACGCCTCCGAAGAGACTGGTGGTTAACACCAGTGCCTTGGACCACTCGGCCAGGTTGCCTCTCATAAATAATATATATGTGAATCCAGGTTGCAGCAGTAGCTAGCATTCTAGTAAGAGACGATCAGTCCAATGCTAAGAAATATAACAAAACTCCTAAAAATAGAGTCAGATCAAAACAAAAGTGCATCATTAGAATTACCTTGTCTGAAATCCTACTAGATAAATATTGAATGTCGTCATAGTTTTATATTAGAGCTATGACGTGAATAGACAAACACGAAATTATATTGTTGTTTCTGAAGACGTCATGAAATAATATCATTGCGCTATGACGTCAATAAAATCATTACCTTGTGACTTCATAATTACTATATAAGAAGCTTCAGAACTGTAAAAGTTCACATTCATAATTACATAATGGTTTCAATCAAGCAAGCTGCACGGATATTGAAAAAACAGTACTACACAAACAACAGAGATAGTATCTTGAAAAGAAAAAAACAAAGGTATTCAACCGACCAGGCATATCGAGAAGTAATCAAACAAAACAGCAAGATGTGTTATCACAATGATGAAGATTATAGACATGCAAAAATTGAGACAGCCAAACAAAAGATCAAGGAACGGTATGATAATGATGAATATTACAGAGAAGCAAGAATTGAGCAGGCTAGACAAAAGATCAAGGAGCGTTATCATAATGATAAACTTTATAGAGAAGCAACAATTGAGAAGGCTAGACAAAAGAGCAAGGAACGGTATGATAATGATGAAGATTACCGAAACAAACATAAGAAAAAAGTTGCTACCAGAATAATGGGTAGATACTGGGGTGACAAAAGCTATAATGAAAAAATTAAATTCTCTGCGAGGTTGTACCGAAGAACGCATAAGGACAAAGGAAAAAATTACATTCAGAAATGCAAGAAGATGGCAAAAATGCAGGCTGATCTTTGTAAATTGAGAAACATTTTACGCATGTTTTATCGGGATCACGAAAAGTATTCAAAATTACAGATTAAAATTCTCTTTGAAAGAGCGGATGCTGTTGAAAAGTCGGCTAGAAATTCTTTGGCAAAGCTTCATAGTAATATCCAAAAGAAATGTTGTCAGTTTAACGAAAAGCTTCCAAGGTATGGATTGGCAACTGCGGAACAGTTTATAGATGCAATGGAAAATGTTCGACAACACAGTGAATATACGGAGGCGTACTTCTTTGAAAATTCGTATATTAATTTTGGAAGGAGCAATTGCAGTTTATGTAGCAGCAATAAAAACATATATACAAGCATACCTATCAACAGCGAAGGAAAAGCAATGTTTTTCAATTATGGCGAAAACGAGCCTGTTAGGGTTATTAGTAAATGTGTTTGTAAGACTAATGATTTAGAACAAATTCCTGGAACACCGACTCAAGAAAAAAGCATTTCTAACTGTGTTTTAAACAGTTCTTTTAGTTCTACTGAATATTTGGCAAAAAATTCTCTGTATAGTAGAACAAACTGTCCTGAAAAGTACGAGACAACTATTGAAGAATGCTCTGAATCTAGATCTGACAAGGAAATTATGATGGCTGAAGTCATCTATAACAATCTGAGTAAACATTCAAAACCAAAAATTGGGCAGCAGGTTACTTGGCAATGTCACCCTGATATCTGCAAGCTCTATCCGATGGATATTGAATTATGTCAAATTCTTTTTGATATCCTTGAAAATAATATAGCATTAAAATTTTCAACTGACAAAGTGGTTAATTTCTACCTTGGCGGCTTGGATTATTGTGAAATCAATTACAGGGACACAAGAAAGCATGGGCATTCGTTATACTGTAGCCCAAATGAGGGATGTCAGAGCTATTTGCGTTCTCTAAGGGCACTAGCTCCACATTTTCCTGTCTTGAACTGTTTCATTAATAGCGTATATAAGGCAGTATCAAAATGTAAGATTATACAACATATTAATCTACTAAAAGTCGAGGGCTCGTACAAGGAACTAAGTCATTACATAGAAGAAGTGTCAAGTAGACTCTGTCGTAATAATAGTCAAGACTTCATTTACGGTGATAGCAATATTAGAGTTTCTGTGGATGAAAATACAATAATAAAATTATTTGGTGAGAGCCTTGATAAGGTAGCTAACATTAGGGATGTATACCCCACAATGCATTGTGACAGTTGTGAGCAGATAAAGACAAAATACCAATTGAAGAGTCTAAGATCCCTTTCAAATAAGAAAGGTTTTGATGTAATGATGGCCACGATTTTAGAACACCTACAACAGGACATACCCAAAGATGACAGAGAACAACTAATTCAATGTACAGGTTGGAAAGAGGATGTCATAGATTCATTCTTTGTCTGTGATTACTGTGCTGGGAAAATGTTGAAAAGTCAGGAGAATGTCCGATCAGTATTAAATAACCTTCATATAGACTGTACACCGGAATGTATAAAGTGTTTAAATAATTTTGAAATGGCAATGATTCGATTTGTAATGCCTTGTCTTGCGATCGTCAGATTAGGGCAAGTAACTGCATTGAAGAGACCTAGAACAGAACTTGTTGACGCTCTTAAGGGGAGAATAGTATATCTACCTGTTGATGTGCAAGCAAATGCAGATATTCAGCCTGAAAAACTTCTTAACATTGATAGTTTTGTAGTCATTGTCAATGGTCAGCCTACTTACAACAAGAATGTTTGGACTGCACTAATAGATCTGAGAAAAGTCCATGAAGCACTGTTGTGGTTAAGAGAGAACAACAGTCTCTATAAAACAATACATGCATACACCCTAGAAGATTTAAAAAAAATACTTGAAGCCCGTCTTGCTGAAAAAGCGGTTGGTGTTGATAATTTACCTGAAATACCTGAAGCTGCAATCCTTCAGAAACTGACAGAAAGCGCAAAATCTACATTGGTTGAACATTTTTCTGTCCAGCCTCTCAATTCAGCGGTTCCAAAAGACTTCATTGAAGATTTTAAGCAAATGAAAGATCTTTATACTGACCAATTTCAAATCAAGAAACTAAAAGGTGAGAGCGAAGACTTATTTCAGGAAGAACTTGATCTAAAAGTGTTTCCAAATCTTTTCCCGAAAGGCAAATATGGCTTGCGTGACAAGGCAAGACCATTTCGGATTAGGAATGCAGAATATTTTAAATCAAGGCTTCTTAGCAGACATACTAAGTTTCGTCTTGACAAACAGTTTCTTTTTCACAGCTTCCAATTGCAAGAATTCTCTTACATGTGTAATAGCGTTGGTCATATGTTGCGGACTGTGAAACCAAATCAAAATGCTCGTCAATTTATAGACAGGCTTCATTCCCGTGATGGAGAGATGGAAGCGACTTTGTTTTCTGTTCAATCAAAAATATAATAAAGAACGAACGCTTGCTCATAGTAACTGATATATTAGTTAATCCGGGTTGCAGCGGTAGCTAGCAACCTAGTATTAGACGATCACCTCCAATGTTAAGAAATATAAAACCCCCCAACTCCTAAAAAAAGAGTCAGATCAAAACAATAAGTACACCATTAGAACCGCATTGTCCGAATCCTCTATAAAGGAAACTTACCGCCCTTTGGCTTGAATAACAAAGAAAATATATTGGCTTGAAAATCAAGAAAATAGACTTTTACCACGTTATTCTCCACAAACGGGATATTTTTTTCTTTCCGCTTGATTTTTTTCCTCAGCTAGCTGGGCACTGGAAAATCATAGAGAGCTGTATAATATAATAAGGAACGAACTCTTGCCTATACTATCTTGCATAGGCAACTTAACTACTGCATAGGATTGTACATTTATCTGGTTTGCAGCGGTAGCTAGCAATCCGGGTTGCAGCGGTAGCTAGCAACCTAGTAAGAGATTACATATTATATTAAAAGACGATCATTAGAAGAACAAACCATTGCATAAATTGGACTTAGTTAGCTGCCTTATTCTTTGAGAGTCGTCTCTTACTACTCCAAAGAAGAAAAAGCCGTAGGCTTTTTTCTGTTTGTAATCAGGGTTTACATAATCTGTGTTGTCAATCCGGGTTGCATGACATCGTAACATCGTAGAGAGTTGTTCAATGGACCATTTTAAAGTAAATTAATCCGGGTTGCAGCGATAGCTAGCAACCTAGTAAGAGACGATCACCTCCAATGTTAAGAAATATAAACCCCCCAACTCCTAAAAAAAGAGTCAGATTATTTCAGTAAAGAACGAACTTCCAGCCTATAGTAACTAAAACGTAAAGAGCGATCTTTCACCCATAGTAACTGATGTGTGGTGGTTCCAGGGGTAGCTGCAAGCTATCCATATTGCAGCGGTATCCGGGTTGCTGCCCTATCCGGTATCCGGTATCCATATTGCAGCGGTAGCACAGCGGTAGCTAGAAAACTAGTAAGAGACGATCAGTCCAATGCTAATTATGATAAGGAACAAATTATAAACTTAGTTAGCTGTCTGATTCTTTGAGGATCGTCTTTTACTATTCCAAAGAAGAAAGAGCCGTTTTATTTTTCTTGTTTGTAATCCATGTTATAATAAAGATCGAACTCTTTAATATACTAACTTGCATACGCAACTTCACTATAGTTAAGATTACAGTATTTATATTATACATCATTATAAATTATAAAAGGTTCAAATGTTTGAAGATTATAGAGTTAAAAATTTTCCCACACCAGGAATCGAACCCGAGCCTGTTAAGTGAAAGTTAACTACCCTAGCCACTAGACCATATGGAACCATAAAAAAGTATGATTTAAGAGCCATATGCATATTATTATTTCACCATACCAATAATAATAAGGCCAAAACAAAATCGTCGACGTGCAACCTTACTTTTGACACATTATTTAAATCTTCATCAGGCTTAAAAAATGTTTTGCTAGTTTTACATGAAAGAACGAACCTTAGCCCATAGTAGCAGAAATAAGAATATATAGGTTGCAGCGATAGCTAGCAACCTATTACATAATCCGGGTTTAAAAGGTAGTTTACAATAATTACAATAAAGAACGACACCTTGCCCATGTTAACTGA
Organism: Artemia sp. Qi Xiang Cuo; assembly: GCF_049724085.1. Taxonomy (NCBI): domain Eukaryota; kingdom Metazoa; phylum Arthropoda; class Branchiopoda; order Anostraca; family Artemiidae; genus Artemia; species Artemia sp. Qi Xiang Cuo. Next base: position 48,325,737 of record NC_142809.1, on the reverse strand, counting down.
AACGTAAATAGGGATTATGTAATTTCCATCAGTATCATGGCTGCAGAGGTGTCCGAAACCAAGTAAAGAACAAACCATTATAGTAAAGAACATTTCATGTTAAAGATTAATCATTGATGCCATAATCATAGTTTTTAGTCAGGTCGTCTCTTACTATTCCAAAGAAGAAAAAGCCGTAGGCTTTTTCCTGTTTGTATCCGGGTTGCGGCGGTAGCTAGCAATCCGGGTTACGGCGGTAGCTAGCAACCTAGTAAGAGACGATCACGTCCAATGTTAAAAAATATAAAACCCCCAACTCCTAAGAAGAGAGTCATATCAAAACAAAAAGTACACCATTAGAACCGCCTTGTCCGAAACCCCTATATTTACAGTAAAGAACAAACTTCCAGCCCATAATAACTAAAATAAGATTATAATTTAAGACTCAAATAAGTAATTTGTTTGCTTTGGTATTATCTACTTAGTCTATTTAATCATAATTACATTAAAAGACAATTCTTGGAATATATAATAAAGAACGACCTCTTGCCTATACTAAATTTTATACGCCACTTACTTCTAGTACAGGTTAGTAATTCCACAGATAGCTTGGCATCGGAACATTGTAGAGAGTTGTTCAATAGCTCATTTTAAAGGAAATTAATCGGGTTAAGATCTTTTTGTAATTACCACAAATTATTTTTAAAATAGAATCATTTTTATACGAAAAACTGCATATTTAATATAAAAAAATTGATCAATGACGTCATAAACGTCAAAATAAATTATTTCTAAAAGAGAATGAATTTTTCCACTAAAAACTGCATTTTTGGTGTCTTTTTATACTGAAGTCTTTTCAAAGATATTTGATTTTTGTACATCCGGGTTGCAGCGGTAGCTAGCAACCTAGTAAGAGATTACATTAAAGGACGAACTATAGCCCATAGTAACTGGTATCCGGGTTGCGGTGGTAGCGATCAACCTAGTAAGAGACAATCCGGCCCGATAGTAAGAAATGAAATAGATACATTTAAAAACGACCATTAGAATAAAAACCATTGCATACATTGGACTTAGTTAGCTACTTGATTGTTTGAGGTTCTTCTCTTACTATTTCAAAGAAGAAAAACCCGTAGGCTTTTTCCTGTTTGTAATCAGGTTTACAGTAAAAAACGAACCTTCACCCGTAGTAACATTATATTAAATTACATTAAAAAGCCATCATTGATCTGGTCTATTTAAGGAGGCAGAGGCTTAAATTACATAAAGGCTCGATCATCGAATTTAAGCTGAAACTAAGTAAAGGACAAATATGCCTCCATATATTCACAGTGATGTATAAGATTTCCCATTACATCTGTAAACTGTTCCACAGTTGCGGGTCCATACCTTGGAAGCTTTTCACTAAACATGCAACATTTCTTTTGGATATTACTATGAAGTCTTGCGAACGCATCTCTAGCTGACTTTTCAACAAAATCTATTCTTTCAGAGATAATTTTAATCTTTAATTTTGAATATTTTTCGTAATCCCGGTAAACATTCGTAAAATTTTTCTCAATTTACAAAGATCAGCCTGTGCATTCTTTGCAGCTTGTGTAAACTGCAAAAATATCCATGGTTTCCGAGCAATAGTTTGAATATTTCAATTCAAGCTAGAAAAATACCTTAAAATGTTAAAATTAGTTTTATTTTTGGTAAGGTTCTAACTATCCGATGTGGGATTGACTATGTATTTTAAGAACAAAAAATTCCATTTTTTATATATTTTATTTTTCAGTTTAGAATCGCTAAAGTTATTATGTAAACTGCAAAAATATTTATGATATCTGAGCAATAATTTTAATCTTTTCATTCAAACTAACAAAATACCTGAAAATTTAAAAATTAGTTTTATTTTTTATTAGGTTATGGATACTCGATACGAGTTATAAGAAGTGTTATTTAGATGAAAATATTATTTCTTGTTTTGTAATAAGATGCCTTCTAAGCGAGTTATACGTAATTTAAAAAGACAGTACTATACAAAAAACAGAGACAATATCTTGAAAAGAGAAAAGCAAAGGTATTCAACTGACAAGGTGTATTGAGATGCGAAAATTGATAGTGACAAACAACGCTATTATAATGATGTAGTTTATAGACATGCGAAAATTGTGACAGCCAAACAAAAGAGTAAGGAACGGTATGATAATGATGAAGATTACAGAGAAGCAAGAATTGAGACAGCCAAACAAAAGAGCAAGGAACGGTATGATAACGATAAAGATTACCGAAACAAACATAAGAAAAGTTGCTACCAGAATAATGGGTAGATACTTGGGTGACAAAAGCTATAATGAAAAAATTAAATTCTTTGCGAGGTTGTACCGAAGAACGTATAAGGACAAAGGGAAAAATTACATTCAGAAATACAAGAAGATGGCAAAAATGCAGGCTGATCTTCGTAAATTGAGAAACATTTTACGCATGTTTAACCAGGATCACAAAAAGCATTAAAAATTACAGATTAAAATTCTCTTTGAAAGAGCGGATGCTGTTGAAAAGTCGGAAAGAAATGCTTTGGCAAAACTTCATAGTAATATCCAAAAGAAATGTTGTCAGTTTAATGAAAAGCTTCCAAGGTATGGATTGGCAACTGCGGAACAGTTTATAGATGAATGGAAAATGTTCGACAACACAGTGGATATACGGAGGCGTACTTCTTAGAAAACTCGTATATTAATTTTGGAAGGAGCAATTGCAGTTTGTGCAGCAGCAATACAAATATATATACAAGCATACCTATCAACAGCAAAGAAAAGTCAATATTTCTCAATTATGTTAAAAACGAACCTGTTAGGGATATTAGTAAATGTCTTTGTAAGTCTAATTATTTAGATAAAATTCCTGGAACACCACCTGAAGAAAAAATTATTTCTAACTGTATTTTAAACAGTTCTTTTAGTTCTACTGAATATTTGGTAAAAAATGCTCTGTGTTGTAGAACAAACTGTCCTGAAAAGTACAAGACAACTATTGAAAAATGCTCTGAAACTAGATCTGACAAGGAAATTAGGATGGCTGAAGTCACCTATAACAATCTGAGTAAACATTCAAAACCAAAAATTGGGCAGCAGGTTATATTTATAATATAGAACGACCTCTTGCCTATACTAAATTTATACTTCACTTAATTATAGTATAGGTTATTACACATTAAAAGATTTCATATTAAAGATTGATCAATGACGTCATAGTCGTATACCAGCGGCGGGATTTGAACCCTCGCCTCCAAATAGACTGGTGGCTAACACCAACGCCTTGGACCACTTGACCACTTTGCCTCTCGTAACTATCTATGTGAATCCGGGCTGCAGCAGTAGCTAGAAACCTAGTAAGAGACGATCACGCCCAATGCTAAGAAATATAAAAACCCAGAACTCCTAAAAATAGATCAAAACAAAAGTACCTCATTAGAACCACCTTGGCTGAAACCCTAACAGATAAGCAATGAATGTCGTCATGATTTTATTAGAACTTTGACGTGAATAGAAAATTATATCAAAGGACGATCATTAGAAGAGCAAACCATTACGTATGTTGGGCTTAGTTAGCTGCCAGATCTATGAGGTTCGTCTCTTACTCTTCCAAAGAAGAAAAAGCCTTTGGCCTTTTCCTGTTTGTAATCAGGCTTTACAATAAGGAAAGAACTGTAACCCAAAGTAACTCTCTCTGTGGTTCATCAATACACCGTTCATAAAACAACTATCCATCAATTTTAAACATAGCCTTTACACAGACACCATTTACTTGGGCAGCCTCTTCTGCCAAAGTAGAGGCCAAAGTGTAAGGAGTAGTCTACTACTCCTTACAATTTCTAACTTGGGACAAATATCTTTGAAAACCAATATTTCATTTCCATCATGTTTGATTGTACTACTACTTTGCGGAAGCCATAATTGAAACTGACAAATATTACAGTAATCCAGTTTTGATATTTTTAGCCAGTTTATCATGCAGCTTCTGTGGACATATTTCATACTTCCTCTGCAACTGCAAGCACTTGTCAAATTCTCTTGTGTTTCTGAATCAAAACAAATTCGACACTCGTTTTTAATACATGTCGTATTAACCATTGTAACTTATTAATTATTTTGTCCTTAAAATGTAGTATCAAGTCACTTATAGCATATACAAAAAAAAAATTAAAATTTTCAGGTATTTTTCTTCCTTTAATTAAAAATTATAACTTTTGCTAAGACACTATAAGAATATTTTTGCATTTTACATAATAACTCTTAGAATGAACTGAAAACTGAAATAAGATAAAATTTATTTAGAATTTTCAGGCATTTTAAATATTTTAATTCGGAAAGCAAAATATTTGCTGAGACACTATAAATACTATCTTTATAAACGAGCAATAATTGTATATTTATTTTTTGTATATATCTTTCTCGAAAACGGCTCGACATTTTTTTTGGATTTAAAGTAAAGAACGACGATCTCTCACCCATAGTAACTGATATACGGTGGTTCCAGGGGTAATCCGGGTTGCAGCGGTAGCTAGCAACCTAGTAAGAGACGATCACGTCTAATTTTAAGAAATATAAAAACCTATAACTCCTAAAAAAAGGTCAGATCAAAACAAAAAGTACACCATTAGAACCGCCTTGCCCGAAACCCCTGTATACTAAACTTTCTGTTATTTGGCTTCAAATATTCTTTCTTGTTTTGTAATAAGATGCCTTCTAAGCGAGTTATACGTAATTTAAAAAAACAGTACTATACAAAAAACGGACACAACATCATGAAAAGAGAAAAGCAAAGGTATTCAACTGACAAGGTGTATCGAGATGCGAAAATTGATAGTGACAAACAGCGTTATTATAATGATGTAGTTTATAGACATGCGAAAATTGAGACAGCCAAACAAAAGAGTAAGGAACGGTATGATAATGATGAAGATACAGAGAAGCAACAATTGAGACAGCCAAACAAAAGAGCAAGGAACGGTAAGATAACGATAAAGATTACCGAAACAAACATAAGAAAAAAGTTGCTACCAGAATAATGGGTAGATACTGGGGTGACAAAAGCTATAATGAAAAAATTAAATTCTCTGCGAGGTTGTACCGAAGAACGCATAAGGACAAAGGGAAAAATTACATTCAGAAATACAAGAAGATGGCAAAAATGCAGGCTGATCTTCGTAAATTGAGAAAAGTTTTACGCATGTTTAACCAGGATCACAAAAAGCATTGAAGATTACATATCAAAATTCTCTTTGAAAGAGTAGATGCTGTTGGAAATTCGGCTAGAAATGCTCTGACAAAACTCGATAGTAATATCGAAAAGAAATGTGCTCAGCTTAAGAAAAAGCTTCTGAGGTACGAAATAGCAATTGCGGAACAGTTTATAGATGCAATGGAAAATGTTTGACAACACAGTGAATATACGGAGGCGTAATTCTTAGAAAACTCGTATGTTAATTTTCGAAGGAGCAATTGCAGTTTATGCAGCAGTAATAAAAATTTCAGTTTCAGTAATAATTTCACTTTCAGTAAAAAATTTCAGCAGCAGTAATACTCCTTAAAATTTCTAACTTGGGACAAATATCTTTGAAAACCAATATTTCATTTCCATCATGTTTGATTGTACTACTACTTTGCGGAATCCATAAGTGAAACTGACAAATATTACAGAAATCCAGTTTTGACATTTTTAGCCAGTTTATCATGCAGCTTCTGTGGACATATTTCATACTTCCTCTGCAATTGCGAGCACTTATCAAATTCTCTTGTGTTTCTGAATCCAAACAAATTCGATACTCGTTTTTAATACATGTCATATTAACCATTGTAACTTATTAATTATTTCGTCCTTAAAATGTAGTATCAAGTCACTTATAGCATATACGAAAAAAAAAATTAAAATTTTCAGGTTTTTTTCTTCCTTTAATTAAAAATTATAACTTTTGCTAAGAGACTATAAGAGTATTTTTGCATTCTACATAATAACTCTTAGAATGAACTGAAAACTGAAATAAGATAAAATTTATTTTAAAATTTTCAGGTGTTTTAAATATTTTAATTTGGAAAGCAAAATATTTTCTGAGACACTAGAAATACTATCTTTATAAACGAGCGATAATTGTATTTTAATTTTTGTATATATCTTTCTCGAAAACGGCTCGACATTTTTTTGGATTTAAAGTAAAGAACGACGATCTCTCACTCATAGTAACTGATATACGGTGGTTCCAGGGGTAATCCGGGTTGCAGCGGTAGCTAGCAACAAAGTAAGAGACGATCACGTCCAATGTTAAGAAATATAAAAACCTATAACTCCTAAAAAAAGTCAGATCAAAACAAAAAGTACACCATTAGAACCGCCTTGTCCGAAACCCCTGTATACTAAACTTTCTGTTATTTGGCTTAAAATATTATTTCTTGTTTTGTAATAAGATGCCTTCTAAGCGAGTTATACGTAATTTAAAAAAACAGTACTATACAAAAAACAGAGACAACATCTTGAAAAGAGAAAAGCAAAGGTATTCAACAGACATGGTGTATCGAGATGCGAAAATTGATAGTGACAAACAGCGTTATTATAATGATGTAGTTTATAGAAATGCGAAAATTGTGACAGCCAAACAAAAGAGCAAGGAACGGTATGATAATGATGAAGATTACAGAGAAGCAATAATTGAGACAGCCAAACAAAAGAGCAAGGAACGGTATGATATCGATAAAGATTACCGAAACAAACATAAGAAAAAAGTTGCTACCAGAATAATGGGTAGATACTTGGGTGACAAAAGCTATAATGAAAAAATTAAATTCTCTGCGAGGTTGTACCGAAGAACGCATAAGGACAAAGTGAAAAATTACATTCAGAAATACAAGAAGATGGCAAAAATGCAGGCTGATCTTCGTAAATTGAGAAACATTTTACGCATGTTTAACCAGGATCACAAAAAGCATTCAAAATTACAGATTAAAATTCTCTTTGAAAGAGCGGATGCTGTTGAAAAGTCGGCTAGAAATGCTTTGGCAAAACTTCATAGTAATATCCAAAAGAAATGTTGTCAGTTTAATGAAAAGCTTCGAAGGTATGGATTGGCAACTGCGGAACAGTTTATAGATGCAATGGAAAATGTTCGACAACACAGTGAATATACGGAGGCGTACTTCTTAGAAAACTCTTATATTAATTTTGGAAGGAGCAATTGCAGTTTATGGAGCAGTAATACAAATATGTATACAAGCATACCTATCAACAGCGAAGGAAAAGCAATGTTTTTCAATTATGGCGAAAACAAGCCTGTTAGGGTTATTAGTATATGTCTTTGTAAGACTAATGATTTAGAACAAATTCCTGGAACACCGCCTCAAGAAAAAAGTATTTCTAACTGTGTTTTAAATAGTTCTTTTAGTTCGACTGAATATTTGGCAAAAAATGCTCTGTGTTGTAGAACAAACTGTCCTGAAAAATACAAGACAACTATTGAAAAATGCTCTGAAACTAGATCTGACAAGGAAATTATGATGGCTGAAATCACCTATAACAATCTGAGTAAACATTCAAAACCAAAAATTGGGCAGCAGGTTATATTTATAATAAAGAACGACCTCTTGCCTATACTAAATTTATACTTCACTTAATTATAGTATAGGTTATTACACATTAAAAGATTTCATATTAAAGATTGATCAATGACGTCATAGTCGTATACCAGCGGTGGGATTTGAACCCTCGCCTCCGAATAGACTGGTGGCTAACACCAACGCCTTGGACCACTTGGCCACTTAGCCTCTCGTAACTATCTATGTGAATCCGGGCTGCAGCAGTAGCTAGAAACCTAGTAAGAGACGATCACGCCCAATGCTAAGAAATATAAAAACCCAGAACTCCTAAAAATAGATCAAAACAAAAGTACCTCATTAGAACCACCTTGGCTGAAACCCTAACAGATAAGCAATGAATGTCGTCATGATTTTATTAGAACTTTGACGTGAATAGAAAATTATATCAAAGGACGATAATTAGAAGAGCAAACCATTACGTATGTTGGACTTAGTTAGCTGCCAGATCTATGACGTTCGTCTCTTACTCTTCCAAAGAAGAAAAAGGCTTTGGCTTTTTCCTGTTTGTAATCAGGGTTTACAATAAGGAAAGAACTGTAACCCACAGTAACTCTCTCTGTGGTTCATCAATACACCGTTCATATTACCACTGTCCATCAATTTTAAACATAGCCTTTACAAAGACACCATTTACTTTGGCAGCCTCTTCTGCCAAAGTAGAGGCCAAAGTGTAAGGAGTAGTCTACTACTCCTTACAATTTCTAACTTGGGACAAATATCTTTGAAAATCAATATTTCATTTCCATCATATTTGATTGTACTACTACTTTGCGGAATCCATAATTGAAACTGACAAATATTAAAGTAATCCAGTTTTGATATTTTTAGCCAGTTTATCATGCAGCTTCTGTGGAGATATTTCATACTTCCTCTGCAATTGAAAGCACTTATCAAATTCTCTTGTGTTTCTGAATCAAAACAAATTCGACACTCGTTTTTAATACATGTCGTATTAGCCATTGTAACTTATTAATTATTTCGTCCTTAAAATGTAGTATGAAGTCACTTATAGCATATGCGAAAAAAATTAAAATTTTCAGGTATTTTTCTTCCTTTAATTAAAAATTATAACTTTTGCTAAGAGACTATAAGAATATTTTTGCATTTTACATAATAACTCTTAGAATGAACTGAAAACTGAAATAAGATAAAATTTATTTTAAAGTTTTCAGGTATTTTAAATATTTTAATTCGGAAAGCAAAATATTTGCTGAGACACTATAAATACTATATTTATAAACGAGCAATAATTTTATATTTATTTTTTTATATATCTTTCTCTAAAACGGCTCGACATTTTTTTTGGATTTAAAGTAAAGAACGACGATCTCTCACCCATAGTAACTGATATACGGTAGTTCCAGGGGTAATCCGGGTTGCAGCGGTAGCTAGCAACCTAGTAAGAGACGATCACGTCCAATGTTAAGAAATATAAAAACCTATAACTCCTAAAAAAAGTCAGATCAAAACAAAAAGTACACCATTAGCACCGCCTTGCCTAAAACCCCTGTATACTAAACTTTCTGTTATTTGGCTTAAAATATTATTTCTTGTTTTGTAATAAGAAGCCTTCTAAGCGACTTATATGTAATTTAAAAAGACAGTACAATACAAAAAACAGAGACAACATCTTGAAAAGAGAAAAGCAAAGGTATTCAACTGACAAGGTGTATTGAGATGCGAAAATTGATAGTGACAAACAGCGTTATTATAATGATGTAGTTTATAGACATGCGAAAATTGAGACAGCCAAACAAAAGAGTAACGAACAGTATGATAATGATGAAGATTACAGAGAAGCAACAATTGAGACAGCCAAACAAAAGAGCAAGGAACGGTATGATAACGATAAAGATTACCGAAAAAAACCTAAGAAAAAAGTTGCTGCCAGAATAATGGGTAGATACTTGGGTGACAAAAGCTATAATGAAAAAATTAAATTCTCTGCGAGGTTGTACCGAAAAACACATAAGGACAAAGGGAAAAATTACATTCAGAAATACAAGAAGGTGGCAAAAATGAAGGCTGATCTTCGTAAATTGAGAAATATTTTACGCATGTTTAACCAGGATCACAAAAAGCATTCAAAATTACAGATTAAAATTCTCTTTGAAAGAGCGGATGCTGTTGAAAAGTCGGCTAGAAATGCTTTGGCAAAACTTCATAGTAATATCCAAAAGAAATGTTGTCAGCTTAATGAAAAGCTTCCAAGGTATGGATTGGCAACTGCGGAACAGTTTATAGATGCAATGGAAAATGTTCGACAACACAGTGAATATACGGAGGCGTACTTCTTAGAAAACTCGTAAATTAATTTTGGAAGGAGCAATTGCAGTTTTTGCAGCAGTAATAAAAATTTCAGTTTCAGTAATAATTTCACTTTCAGTACAAAATTTCAGCAGCAGTAATACTCCTTACAATTTCTAACTTGGGACAAATATCTTTGAAAAGCAATATTTCATTTCCATGATGTTTGATTGTACTACTACTTTGCGGAATCCATAAGTGAAACTGACAAATATTACAGTAATCCAGTTTTGACATTTTTAGCCAGTTTATCAGGCAGCTTCTGTGGACATATTTTATGCTTCCTCTGCATTCGCAAGGACTTATCAAATTCTCTTGTGTTTCTGAACCAAAACAAATTCGACACTCGTTTTTGATACATGTCATATTAACCATTGTAACTTATTTATTCTTACGTCCTTAAAATGTAGCATCAAGTCACTTATAGCATATACGAAAAATAATAAATTAAAATTTTCAGGTATTTTTCTTCCTTTAATTAAAAATTATAACTTTTGCTAAGAGACTATAAGAATATTTTTGCATTTTACATAATAACTCTTAGAATGAACTGAAAACTGAAATAAGATAAAATTTATTTTAAAATTTTCAGGTATTTTAAACATTTTACGCATGTTTAGCCAGGATCACAAAAAGCATTCAAAATTACAGATCAAAATTCTCTTTGAAAGAGCGGATGCTGTTGAAAAGTCGGCTAGAAATGCTTTGGCAAAACTTCATAGTAATATCCAAAAGAAATGTTCTCAGTTTAATGAAAAGCTTCCAAGGTATGGATTGGCAACTGCGGAACAGTTTATAGATGCAATGGAAAATGTTCGACAACACAGTGAAAATACGGAGGCGTACTTCTTAGAAAATTCGTATATTAATTTTGGAAGGAGCAATTGCAGTTTATGCAGCAGTAATAAAAATTTCAGTTTCATTAATAATTTCACTTTCAGTAAAAAATTTCAGCAACAGTAATACTCCTTACAATTTCTAACTTGGGACAAATATCTTTGAAAACCAATATTTCATTTCCATCATGTTTGATTGTGCTACTACTTTGCGGAATCCATAAGTGAAAATGACAAATATTACAGTAATCAAGTTTTGACATTTTTAGCAAGTTTATCATGCAGCTTCTGTGGACATATTTCATACTTCCTCTGCAATTGCAAGCACTTATCAAATTCTCTTGTGTTTCTGAATCAAAACAAATTCGACACTCGTTTTTAATACATTTCATATTAACCATTGTAACTTATTAATTATTTCGTCCTTAAAATGTAGTATAAATTCACTTATATCATATACGAAAAAAAAAAATTAAAATTTTCAGGTATTTTTCTTCCATTAATTAAAAATTATAAATTTTGCTAAGAGACTCTAAGAGTATTTTTGCATTTTACATAATAACTCTTAGAATGAACTGAAAACTGAAATAAGATAAAATTTATTTTAAAATTTTCAGGCATTTTAAATATTTTAATTCGGAAAGCAAAATATTTGCTGAGACACTATAAATACTATCTTTATAAACGACCAATAATTGTATATTTATTTTTGTATATATCTTTCTCGAAAACGGCTCGACATTTTTTTTGGATTTAAAGTAAAGAACGACGATCTCTCACCCATAGTAACTGATATACGGTGGTTCCAGGGGTAATCCGGGTTGCAGCGGTAGCTAGCAACCTAGTAAGAGACGATCACGTCCAATGTTAAGAAATATAAAAACCTATGACTCCTAAAAAAAGTCAGATCAAAACAAAAAGTACACCATTAGAACTGCCTTGCCCGAAACCCCTGTATACTAAACTTTCTGTTATTTGGCTTAAAATATTATTTCTTGTTTTGTAATAAGATGCCTTCTAAGCGAGTTATACGTAATTTAAAAAAACAGTACTATACAAAAAACAGAGACAACATCTTTAAAAGAGAAAAGCAAAGGTATTCAACTGACAAGGTGTATCCAGATGCGAAAATTGATAGTGACAAACAGCGTTATTATAATGATGTAGTTTATAGACATGCGAAAATTGAGACAGCCAAACAAAAGAGTAAGGAACGGTATGATAATGATGAAGATTACAGAGAAGCAACAATTGAGACAGCCAAACAAAAGAGCGAGGAACGGTATGATAACGATAAAGATTACCGAAACAAACATAAGAAAAAAGTTGCTACTATAATAATGGGTAGATACTTGGGTGACAAAAGCTATAATGAAAAAATTAAATTCTCTGCGAGGTTGTACCGAAAAACGCATAAGGACAAAGGGGAAAATTACATTCAGAAATACAAGAAGATGGCAAAAATGCAGGCTGATCTTCGTAAATTGAGAAACATTTTACGCATGTTTAACCAGGATCACAAAAAGCATTCAAAATTACAGATTAAAATTCTCTTTGAAAGAGCGGATGCTGTTGAAAAGTCGGCTAGAAATGCTTTGGCAAAACTTCATAGTAATATCCAAAAGAAATGTGGTCAGTTTAATGAAAAGCTTCCAAGGTATGGATTGGCAACTGCGGAACAGTTTATAGATGCAATGGAAAATGTTCGACAACACAGTGAATATACGGAGGCGTACTTCTTAGAAAACTCGTATATTAATTTTGGAAGGAGCAATTGCAGTTTATGCAGCAGTAACAAAAATTTCAGTTTCAGTAATTTCACTTTCAGTAAAAAATTTCAGCAACAGTAATACTCCTTACAATTTCTAACTTGGGACAAATATCTTTGAAAACCAATATTTCATTTCTATCATGTTTGATTGTACTACTACTTTGCGGAATCCATAAGTGAAAATGACTAATATTACAGTAATCCAGTTTTGACATTTTTAGCCAGTTTATCATGCAGCTTCTGTGGACATATTTCATACTTCCTCTGCAATTGCAAGCACTTATAAAATTCTCTTTTGTTTCTGAATCAAAACAAATTCGACACTCGTTTTTAATACATGTCATATTAACCATTGTAACTTATTAATTATTTCGTCCTTAAAATGTAGTATCAAATCACTTATAGCATATACGAAAAAAAAATAAATTAAAATTTTCAGGTATTTTTCTTCCTTTAATTAAAAATTATAACTTTTGCTAAGAGACTCTAAGAATATTTTTGCATTTTACATAATAACTCTTAGAATGAACTGAAAACTGAAATAAGATAAAATTTATTTAAAAATTTTCAGGCATTTTAAATATTTTAATTCGGAAAGCAAATATTTGCTGAGACACTATAAATACTATCTTTATAAACGAGCAATAATTGTATATTTATTTTTGTATATATCTTTCTCGAAAACGGCTCGACATTTTTTTTGGATTTAAAGCAAAGAACGACGATCTCTCACCCATAGTAACTGATATACGGTGGTTCCAGGGGTAATCCGGGTTGCAGCGGTCGCTAGCAACCTAGTAAGAGACGATCACGTCCAATGTTAAGAAATATAAAAACCTATAACTCCTAAAAAAAGTCCGATCAAAACAAAAAGTACACCATTAGAACCGCCTTGCCCGAAACCCCTGTATACTAAACTTTCTGTTATTTGGCTTAAAATATTATTTCTTGTTTTGTAATAAGATGCCTTCTAAGCGAGTTATACGTAATTTAAAAAAACAGTACTATCCAAAAAACAGAGACAACATCTTTAAAAGAGAAAAGCAAAGGTATTCAACTAACAAGGTGTATCCAGATGCGAAAATTTATAGTGACAAACAGCGTTATTATAATGATGTAGTTTATAGACATGCGAAAATTGAGACAGCCAAACAAAAGAGTAAGGAACGGTATGATAATGATGAAGATTACAGAGAAGCAACAATTGAGACAGCCAAACAAAAGAGCAAGGAACGGTATGATAACGATAAAGATTACCAAAACAAACATAAGAAAAAAGTTGCTACCAGAATAATGGGTATACTTGGGTGACAAAAGCTATAATGAAAAAATTAAATTTTCTGCGAGGTTGTACCGAAGAAAGCATAAGGACAAAGGGAAAAATTACATTCAGAAATACAAGAAGATGGCAAAAATGCAGGCTGATCTTCGTAAATTGAGAAATATTTTACACATGTTTAACCAGGATCACAAAAAGCATTCAAAATTACAGATTAAAATTCTCTTTGAAAGAGCGGATGCTGTTGAAAAGTCGGCTAGAAATGCTTTGGCAAAACTCCATAGTAATATCCAAAAGAAATGTTGTCAGTTTAATGAAAAGCTTCCAAGGTATGGATTGGCAACTGCGGAACAGTTTATAGATGCAATGGAAAATGTTCGACAACACAGTGAATATACGGAGGCGTACTTCTTAGAAAACTCGTATATTAATTTTGGGAGGAGCAATTGCAGTTTATGCAGCAGTAATAAAAATTTCAGTTTCAGTAATAATTTCACTTTCAGTAAAAAATTTCAGCAACAGTAATACTCCTTACAATTTCTAACTTGGGACAAATATCTTTGAAAACCAATATTTCATTTCCATCATGTTTGATTGTACTACTACTTTGCGGACTCCATAAGTGAAAATGACAAATATTACAGTAATCCAGTTTTGACATTTTTAGCCAGTTTATCATGCAGCTTCTGTGGACATATTTCATACTTCCTCTGCAATTGCATGCACTTATCAAATTCTCTTGTGTTTCTGAATCAGAACAAATTCGACACTCGTTTTTAATACATGTCATATTAACCATTGTAACTTATTAATTATTTCGTCCTTAAAATGTAGTATCAAGTCACTTATAGCATATACGAAAAAAAAAAATTAAAATTTTCAGGTATTTTTCTTCCTTTAATTAAAAATTATAACTTTTGCTAAGAGACTATAAGAATATTTTTGCATTTTACGTAATAACTCTTAGAATGAACTGAAAACTGAAATAAGATAAAATTTATTTTAAAATTTTCAGGCATTTTAAATATTTTAATTCGGAAAGCAAAATATTTGCTGAGACACTATAAATACTATCTTTATAAACGAGCAATAATTGTATATTTATTTTTGTATATATCTTTCTCGAAAACGGCTCGACATTTTTTTGGATTTAAAGTAAAGAAAGACGATCTCTCACTCATAGTAACTGATATACGGTGGTTCCAGGGGTAATCCGGGTTGCAGCGGTAGCTAGAAACCTATTGAGAGACGATCACGTCCAATGTTAAGAAATATAAAAACCTATAACTCCTAAAACAAAAGTCAGATCAAAGCAAAAAGTACACCATTAGAACCGCCTTGTCCGAAACCCCTGTATAGTAAACTTTCTGTTATTTGGCTTAAAATATTATTTCTTGTTTTTTAATAAGATGCCTTCTAAGCGAGTTATACGTAATTTAAAAAAACAGTACTATACAAAAAACAGAGACAACATCTTTAAAAGAGAAAAGCAAAGGTATTCAACTGACAAGGTGTATCCAGATGCGAAAATTGATAGTGACAAACAGCGTTATTATAATGATGTAGTTTATAGACATGTGAAAATTGAGACAGCCAAACAAAAGAGTAAGGACCGGTATGATAATGATGAAGATACAGAGAAGCAACAATTGAGACAGCCAAACAAAAGAGCAAGGAACGGTATGATAACGATAAAGATTACCGAAACAAACATAAGAAAAAAGTTGCTACCAGAATAATGGGTAGATACTTGGGTGACAAAAGCTATAATGAAAAAATTAAATTCTCTGCGAGGTTGTACCTAAGAACGCATAAGGACAAAGGGAAAAATTACATTCAGAAATACAAGAAGATGGCAAAAATGCAGGCTGATCTTCGTAAATTGAGAAACATTTTACGCATGTTTAACCAGGATCACAAAAAGCATTCAAAATTACAGATTAAAATTCTCTTTGAAAGAGCGGATGCTGTTGAAAAGTCGGCTAGAAATGCTTTGGCAAAACTTCATAGTAATATCCAAAATAAATGTTGTCAGTTTAATGAAAAGCTTCCAAGGTATGGATTGGCAACTGCGGAACAGTTTATAGATGCAATGGAAAATGTTCGACAACACAGTGAATATACAGAAGCGTACTTCTTAGGAAACTGGAATATTAATTTTGGAAGGAGCAATTGCAGTTTATGCAGCAGTAATAAAAATTTCAGTTTCAGTAATAATTTCACTTTCAGTAAAAAATTTCAGCAGCAGTAATACTCCTTAAAATTTCTAACTTGGGACAAATATCTTTGAAAACCAATATTTCATTTCCATCATGTTTGATTGTACTACTACTTTGCGGAATCCATAAGTGAAAATGACAAATATTACAGTAATCCAGTTTTGACATTTTTAGCCAGTTTATCATGCAGCTTCTGTGGACATATTTCATACTTCCTCTGCAATTGCAAGCAATTATAAAATTCTCTTGTGTTTCTGAATCAAAACAAATTCGACACTCGTTTTTGATACATGTCATATTAACCATTGTAACTTATTTATTCTTACGTCCTTAAAATGTAGCATCAAGTCACTTATTGCATATACGAAAAAAAAAAATTTAAAATTTTCAGGCATTTTTCTACTTTCAATTAAAAATTTTAACTTTTGCTAAGACACTATAAGAATATTTTTGCATTTTACATAATAACTCTTAGAATGAACTGAAAACTGAAATAAGATAAAATTTATTTTAAAATTTTCAGGCATTTTAAATATTTTAATTCGGAAAGCAAAATATTTGCTGAGACACTATAAATACTATCTTTATAAACGAGCAATAATTGTATATTTATTTTTGTATATATCTTTCTCGAAAACGGCTCGACATTTTTTTGGATTTAAAGTAAAGAACGACGATCTCTCACCCATAGTAACTGATATACGGTGGTTCCAGGGGTAATCCGGGTTGCAGCGGTAGCTAGCAACCTAGTAAGAGACGATCAAGTCCAATGTTAAGAAATATAAAAACCTATAACTCCTAAAAAAAAGGCAGATAAAAACAAAAAGTACACCATTAGAGCTGCCTTATCCGAAACCCCTATATAGTAAACTTTCTGTTATTTGGCTTAAAATATTATTTCTTGTTTTGTAATAAGATGCCTTCTAAGCGAGTTATACGTAATTTAAAAAAACAGTACTATACAAAAAACAGAGACAACATCTTTAAAAGAGAAAAGCAAAGGTATTCAACTGACAAGGTGTATCCAGATGCGAAAATTGATAGTGACAAACAGCGTTATTATAATGATGTAGTTTATAGACATGCGAAAATTGAGACAGCCAAACAAAAGAGTAAGGAACGGTATGATAATGATGAAGATTACAGAGAAGCAACAATTGAGACAGCCAAACAAAAGAGCGAGGAACGGTATGATAACGATAAAGATTACCGAAACAAACATAAGAAAAAAGTTGCTACCAGAATAATGGGTAGATACTTGGGTGACAAAAGCTATAATGAAAAAATTAAATTCTCTACGAGGTTGTACCGAAGAACGCATAAGGACAAAGGGAAAAATTACATTCAGAAATACAAGAAGATGGCAAAAATGCAGGCTGATCTTCGTAAATTGAGAAACATTTTACGCATGTTTAGCCAGGATCACAAAAAGCATTCAAAATTACAGATTAAAATTCTCTTTGAAAGAGCGGATGCTGTTGAAAAGTCGGCTAGAAATGCTTTGGAAAAGAGCAATATATTCTAATTAACCGTCATTTGTGATTCTGGGTTTTGTTAATACAAATTTTTTTAACTTTTATCTTTACGTGCGTGTTTTTGACTACGGGGAGAAACCCCTCATATACGTAGGCTAATAACATATAATTAATAAAAAAAAACAATAAAAAAACAAGCGATACGGCTCAATAGTAATCAAAACTTTTAAAAATGGAATTTTGATGTCAATAAATGTATCAAAAGAATGTGTTTATCATGCTGATTCTAAATATATAAATTTTAATAAGTTTAGTATTACTCATCAAAGGCTACGAGCCTGAGAAAATTTACTCGATTTTTTAAAGAGGGGGGAAACATCCCCTACAAGTGAAAGAATTTTAATAAAAATCACACCGTCAGATTCAGCGTATCAGAAAACTCTATTACATAGGTTTCAAGTTCATATCTGCAAAAATCTGCAACTTTGTATTTTTTGCCAGAAGAAAAATATACGAATATAGAAGTTAGTTACGTAAGTTAATTTTTAAAGACATCCATTTATCAAAAGAAAATTAAAATTTTTATTCAAATAAAAGCTTCATTAAATAAAAAACGATCAGAAATTAAAAAAAAAAAAACAACTTTTTTAAACTGAAAGTAAGGAGCGACATTAAAACTTAAACCGAACAGAAATTATTCCGTATATGAAAGGGGCTGTCTCCTCCTCAACACCTCGCTCTTTACGCTAAAGTTCGACTCTGTCTCACGACTTTATTATTTAAAACAATAAAAAACTTAAGCGTAAAAAGCGAGGCGTTGAGGAGGGGACAGCCCCTTTCATATACGGAATAATTTCTATTCGTTTTAGGTTTTAATGTTGCTCCTTAGTTTGAGTTAAAAAGACTTGTTTTTTTTTATTTAATTTCTGATGGTTTTTTAGTTAATGCAGCTTTTATTTGCATAAAAATTTTACTTTTCTTTTGCCAAATGGATGTCTTTACAAATGAACTTACGTAACTAACTTCTATATTCGTATATTTTTCTTCTGGCAAAAAATACAAAGTTGCAGATTTTTGCAGATATGAGCTTGAATCCTATGTAATAAAGTTTTCTGATACGCTGAATCTGACGGTGTGATTTTCATTAAAATTCTTTCACTTGTAGGGGATGTTTCCCCCCTCTTTAAAAAATCAAGTAAATTTTCTCAGGCTCGTAGCCTTTGATGAGTAATACTAAACTTATTAAAATTTATATATTTAGAATCAGCATGATAAACACATTCTTTTGATACATTTATTGACATCAAAATTCCGTTTTTAAAAGTTTCGATTACTATTGAGCCGTATCGCTTGTTTTTTTATTGTTTTTTTTTATTACGTATATGTTATTACTTATATGAGGGGGTTCTCCCCTTAGTCAATACCACGCTCTTAACGTTAAAAATTAAAAAAATTTTTGATTCACAAACCCCTGAATCACAAAGGCCGTTTATTTAGAATAGATAGCTCTTTTGAAAGCACTAAAAAAAAAACTGTAGAGTAAATAGTGAGGTATTGACTTGGGGGAGAACCCCCCCATATACGTTATAATTTCTGTTTGTTTTAAGTTCTAATATTCCTTCTTACATTTCAGTTGAAAAAAACTTATATAATGCTTAGCAACCGCTCATATTACAGGCCCCTTCGAGGTGGAAATGAGGTAAATAATAAAAAAAACTGCTTTTTGACCTCATTTTTGGCAATATGGTACTTTAGTTGATAAAAAATAATGCTTTATCCGCCGTACTCCCTAAAATAATGATCTGTGGCAGGTCACTCCCCCCCCCCGTTCGTGTAATGTGCTCCTTGTTACGGTGTTACAGTATACTCTACGTCTGTCGTCTGAAGTAGTAAGGCCATAGGCACTTGAAAATATTCAAGCATCGATACGCATGAGGCATGGTTATGTTTGTATATTTTCAACGACTTGGGGTTAACAGGGTCATTTGCACAGAGGTATCATTTCTATAGAAGCATAATAGATTGAAAACTTACATTCAAGCGTAAATTCACGCCTACAAGAATATGGTCAAAAGTGTAATAGATTGAAAACTTACATGCACTTTCACAAGCCTGATGCATGGATCCGCGTGTATATTTTCAAGTAATTGGGTTACCAGGGTCATTTGCCTATTACAATGAACTCTTTATGGGTTACTAGACAGGTTTTTTTATTATGACATCGATTTTTTGTGTGTCAGTCGTTTAGAAAAATTTGGTGGCTAGTACAATATAAGACCGTGTTTGGTCGTTTTTATAAAAAAAAAAAAATAAATGAATATTTTTATTTAAAATTAATATAATTAAGAGAATTTAATTAAAATAGAATAGTTTTTCTTTTCAAGGATATTAATATAGGAAAAAAATGAGTGGTGTATTTAAATTATTGGAGATTAATGATGGAGCTATTAACAGTTATGTAATTAATTCTTTAGTTTACGAGATTTGCGAATTTTTTGCTAAGAGGTATTAGCGTAAATGTATTACGATGGTTAAGAATGCCTCACGGGTAATTAAAGAATGGGGTGCTTGCATCAACAATACAAAGAACATGCTCAGATACTTAATAGATTTGACGCTTACAAGAGACATTGCTAGAAGGTATTCAATATCTTAATTGAAAAGTAACGATATAATGACATTGTGACTTGACCTAGCTTTACCTCGCCGATGTGGTCTGTATAATACATAAGTAACGTTTGAAAAGTTATAATAAAGAACGAATATTTTACCGATTATCTACTCATAACCATATATGACGTAATAAGTGACATGACGTAATATCTAAAACCTATTGTTTACTAATAACCATATAAGACTTAATGAGCGACGTGACGTAAAAACTGAAAAAATTAATTTTTATTTTATTTTCGTTTTTAGTTCAGAATCGCTAAAGTTATAAACTGCAAAAATATTTATGGTGTCTGAATAATAGTTTTAATCTTTTAATTTAGACTAGAAAAATACCTGAAAATTTAAAAATTAGTTTAATTTTTTGTTAGGTTCTTGATACTTGATACGGGACATAAAAATCCAACTAATGGTTACATAATGGTTTCAATCAAGCAAGCTACACGCAAGTTAAAAAAAGAGTACTACCAAAAAACAGAGATAGCATCTTGAAAAGAGAAAAGCAAAGGTATTCAACCGACCAGGCGTATCGAGATGCAAAAATTGATCCGGGTTGCAGCGGTAGCTAGCAACCTAGTAAGAGACGATCACGTCCAATGTTAAGAAATATAAAAACCCATAGTTCCTAACAGAGGAGTCAGATCAAAACAAAAAGTACACCATTAGAGCCGCCTTGTCCGAAACCCCTGTATAAGAAACTTTCTGTCCCTTGGCTTGAACAGCAAGGGAAATATATTGGCATGAAAATCAAGAAAATTGACTTTAACCACGTTATTCTCCCCAAACGGGATATTTTTTTCTCTTTTTTTTTCTTTTCCACAGATAGCTTGGCACTGGAACATCGTAGAGGGTTGTTCAATAGCTCATTTTAAAGGAAATTAATCTATAGTAACTAAAATACATTATTTCTAAAAGAGAATAAATTTTTCCACCAAAAACTGCATTTTTGATGTCTTTTCACACTGCAGTCTTTCAAACATAATCGTATACCAGCGGTAAGATTTGAACCCACTCCTCCGAAGAGACTGGTGGCTAACACCAGTGTCTTGGACAACTCGGCCAGGCTGCCTCTCATAAATAAATATATATGTGAATTTGGGTTGCAGCAGTAGCTAGCAACCTAGTAAGAGACGATCAGTCCCATGCTAAGAAATATAACAAAACTCCTAAAAATAGAGTAAGATCAAAACAAAAGTACATCATTAGAACTACCTTGTCTGAAACCCTACTAGATAAATAATGAATGTCGTAGCTTTATATTAGAGCTATGACGTGAATAGAAAAACACGAAATTATATTGTTGTTTCTGATGACGTCATGAAATAATATCATTGCGCCTTGACGTCAATAAAATCATTACGCCGTGACGTCATAATTACTACTTAAGAACGACACAGATGTAAATTCTCTCATTCTTGATTAGAATAATGGTTAGATCGAAGCAAGTTATACGCAATTTGAAAAAACAGTACTACACAAACAACAGAGATATCTTGAAAAGAGAAAAGCAAAGGTATTCAACCGACCAGGCGCATCGAGAAGTAAAAATTGAGAGAGCAAAACAAAGGTATTCAACCGACCAGGCGTATCGAGAAGTAATAATTGAGAGAGCAAAACAAAGGTATTCAACCTACCAGGAGCATCGAGAAGTAAAAATAGAGAGAGCAAAACAAAGGTATTCAACCGACCAGGCGTATCGAGAATTAATAATTGAGAGAGCAATACAAAGTTTTTCAACCGACCAGGCGTATCGAGAATTAATAATTGAGAGAGCAAAACAAAACAGCAAGATGTGTTATCACAATGATGAAGATTATACACATGCAAAAATTGAGACAGCCAAACAAAAGTTCAAGGAGAATTATCACAATGATGAAGATTACCGCATCAAATATAAGAAAAACCAAAGCAAAGGTATTCAACCGTCCAGGTGTATCGAGAAGTAAAAATTGAGACAGCAAAACAAAAGATCAAGGAGCGTTACTGGGGTGACAAAATCTATAATGAAAAAATTAAATTCTCTGCGAGGTTGTACCGAAGAACGCATAAGGACAAAGGGAAAAATTACATTCAGAAATACAAGAAGATGGCAAAAATGCAGGCTGATCTTCGTAAATTGAGAAACATTTTACGCATGTTTTACCAGGATCACGAAAAGTATTCAAAATTACAGATTAAAATTCTCTTTGAAAGAGCGAATGCTGTTGAAAAGTCGGCTAGAAATGCTTTGGCAAAGCTTCATAGTAATATACAAAAGAAATGTTGTCAGTTTAATGAAAAGCTTCCAAGGTATGGATTGGCAACTGCGGAACAGTTTATAGATGCAATGGAAAATGTTCGACAACACAGTGAATATACGGAGGCGTACTTCGTTGAAAATTCGTATATTAATTTTGGAAGGAGCAATTGCAGTTTATGTAGCAGCAATAAAAAAATATATACAAGCATACCTATCAACAGCGAAGGAAAAGCAATGTTTTTCCATTATGGCGAAAACGAGCCTGTTAGGGTTATTAGTATATGTGTTTGTAAGACAAATGACTTAGAACAAATTCCTGGATCACCGACTCAAGAAAAAAGCATTTCTAACTGTGTTTTAAACAGTTTTTTTTAAAAAAAAAATACAGTATCTAGTTTTTAGCAAGTAGAAGCAAGTGTATAATTAGTAGTTTTTTTAGTGTTAGTAATAAATGCAATGTAGTAGTGCCGTATATTACTAAATAATAAAGTATTTGTACCGTGAATTGAAAGAATAAAATAAAAGATAATACGTAAAGAAAAACAAAATCTAGCTGGACCAATGAAGCATTTGTAAAAACAGAAGAATTTTAGGCATAATAGTAGCAAATAGGATCCTAATTCAGCCTTACTACAGGTACAGGCTATAGAATTATTGTTCAAGGATAACACTGCTACAATTTAGAAGAGGAAACACATAAATTGAGGTCCAAACAGCTATATGTTAGAATCTGCCATTTTCGAGTGTCTTAGGAGTAGAGGTGCTCCTAAAATATGGCATCTTCCGACGTAATAGGCATTAGAATTACCTTTTTTAAAGCTAACAAAGACTAGCCTAGTCATTTATTTTCATAAGCAAAGGTAAGGAAAAGATATATAAATATATAATTGAATTACTTGAGGAAAGGGATGAAAAAAAAACGAGAAAAGTAACCTTATAAGTAAGAAAACAAATGTGGAAGCTTAGCAAAAGTCGCCGAAGGAAGCAAAAAAAAGAGTTGTTACCCAGCTGTGATGGGGACTCTGCATAAGGCAAGAAGTTCGGTGAAAGAAACCGTTAATCAAAGAAAATGGAGGCATGGGGATAGGTCTTAAAAGGGTTTCCTCTACCTACACAGAGGACCTTCGTCTGAATAATGGGGTTAGAAAAAGTTCAAATTCTGAATTAGCCGCACAAAATGCGTCCCAAGAAAGTTCTAATTTGAATTTTAAGCCATGGCTGCTTTCGAGCCATGTAGATGTAAAGCTACCATTGTATGAAAACTGTTATGCTTGTTTACAAAGAACATAAGCAAGATTAGGAAAAACAGAGAAGGCAATGCATCCTTTTGGGATAGCTAATAATGATGATTATGGGCCACTCTTACGGTTACTCAATGACAATTCATCCTGAACTCTAGTCTGATTATAAATCAGTAAAGTTCAGTTAAATATTAGATAGAGTGTATATCATATAAAACACGGTCTGATAGTAGAAATCAAATAGAGTGAAGCCAATTGCTCCTTATATTCAAATTAGCCTACAAGTAGATTCTATCCAGGAACTAAATAGAAATAATATTACGGAAACAATTACACAGGACGTTACAGTTTATATTACAATAATTAACGTTCAAATTCCTAACTTTATACGGGTTAAGGTAAACTTAATAAACGCCATATATTTAGAATCAGCATTAAAAGGCAATTCTTTTGATATGTATATGGAAAAAAAAATTTTTGGGGTGCTTGGAAAAAAAAATTCGTTTGTTTTTGACGGGAATTAAAAAAATAATAATAATACGAAAATACAGCGAGAGTTTACATGAATCTGGACATGTATAAGCTAACTGTAATCTTAGTATAATTAGTTATAGTCTAATATAATAATTTGTGGTAAAAAGGAAAAAAAAATTAAATTAAAGACGACAATTAAGCCCAATAAAGACTTAAGCGAAACTTATAATAAGCTTATAAATCAAAAAAAGTGCTATTTAAAACAAAAGAAAATAAATACAAAAACTAAGTATTACATTAAAACTTGCTAAGAGATGAAAGCCAAGGGCGAAATCCATTTAAAATAAGCCGAAAAGTTAACCTCATCATCACAAGCAAGACACACTTTTAGTTTAAGATAATAATTTTAAATCTAGAGATGTTTTGGATCTGGGAAAACGAATTGGCACAGTAGAATCCTAGTTTAAATTACTACTTAAGAACTACAAAGATGAAAATGGTCTCATTCGTGAATTACATAATGGTTAGATCAAAGCAAGCTGCACGCAAGTTAAAAAAACAGTACTACACAGACAACAGAGATAGTATCTTGAAAAGAGAAAAGCAAAGGTATTCAACCGACCAGGCGTATCGAGAAGTAAAAATTGAGAGAGCCAAACAAAAGATCAAGGAGCGTTATCACAATGATAAACTTTATAGAGAAGCAACAATTGAGCAAGCTAGACAAAAGAGCAAGGAACGGTATGGTAATGATGAAGATTACAGAGAAGCAAGAATTGAGCAGGCTAGACAAAAGATCAAGGAGCGTTATCAAAATGATGAAGATTACAGAGAAGCAAGAATTGAGCAGGCTAGACAAAAGATCAATGAGCGTTATCACAATGATAAACTTTATAGAGAAGCAGGCTAGACAAAAGAGCAAGGAACGGTATGATAATCCGGGTTGCAGCGGTAGCTAGCAACCTAGTAAGAGACGATCACGTCCAATGTTAAGAAATATAAAAACCCATAGTTCCTAACAGAGGAGTCAGATCAAAACAAAAAGTACACCATTAGAACCGCCTTGTCCAAAACCCCTGTATAGGAAACTTTCTGTTCCTTGGCTTGAACAGCAAGGAAAATATATTGGCTTGAAAATCAAGAAAAGTGGCAGCTACTACAACATTCTGCCTAAACGAGATATTTTTTTTTTTCTTTTTTCTTTTCCACAGATAGCTTGGCGGTGGAACATCGTAGAGAGTTGTTCAATAGCTCATTTTAAAGGAAATTAATTGGGTTAAAAATCTATGGTAACTAAAATAAATTATTTTTAAAAGAGAATAAATTTTTCCACCAAAAACTGCATTTTTGATGTCTTTTCACACTGCAGTCTTTCAAACATAATCGTATACCAGTGGTAAGATTTGAACCCACGCCTCCGAAGAGACTGGTGTCTAACACCAGTGTCTTGGACCACTCTGCCAGGCTGCCTCTTATAATTTGGGTTGCAGCAGTAGCTAGCAACCTAGTAAGAGACGATCAGTCCCATGCTAAGAAATATAAAAACCCAAAACTCCTAAAAACAGAGTAAGATCAACACAAAAGTATATCATTAAAACTACCTTGTCTGAAACCCTACTAGATAAATAATGAATGTCGTCATAGCTTTATATTAGAGCTATGACGTGAATTTTCCGGGTTGAAGCGGTAGCTAGCAACCTAGTAAGAGACGATCACCTCCAATATAAAGAAATATACAAACCCTAACTCCTAAAAAAAGAGTCAGATCCAAACAAAAAGTATACCATTAGAACCACCTTGTCCGAAACCCCTATTAAGGAAACTTACCGCCCTTTGGCTTGAATAACAAAGAAAATATATTGGCTTGAAAATCAAGAAAGTTGACTTTTACCACGTTATTCTCCACAAACGGGATATTTTTTTTCTTTCCGCTTGATTTTTCTTCTCAGCTAGCTGGGCACTGGAAAATCATAGAGAGCTGTATAATAGCTCATTTTAAAGGAAATTGCAACATCTAGTCACTTTTGTAATAAAAATAAAATACTTTTTAAAGTAGAATCAATTTTGTCAAAAAAATTGCATTTTTGATGTATTTTCATGCTGCAGTCTTTTCAAAGATATTTCAATTTTGAAGCAATCAAACAGTTCATGGTAATGAACTCTATAGTAATAATAGCTACTTGTCTCAATAGTAACCGAAACTCCTGGAACCAAAATTTTCTTTTTTGGCTTAATCGCTAAAATTATTATGTAAACTGCAAAAATATCTTTGATGCCTAATCAGTAATAGTAGTCTCTTAATTTAAACAACAAAAATACATGAAAATTTTATAATTAGTTTTACTTTTCGTCTCCTGGAAGAAAATTTTTTTTCATCTCAGTTCAAAGTTATTATTGTATCCTGGAACCAAACTTTTTTTGGTTTGTAACCCGTAAAGTACGTATCTCCATATTATTTTCTTATAATTGCAATTATTTTAGTTTTCAGTCCAGAATCGCTAAACTTATTATGTAAACTGCAAAAATATTTATGCTGTCTAACCAATAATATTAATTTTGTAATTCAAACAAGATAAATACCTGAAAATTTAAAAATTAGTTTTTTTTATGCTAGGTTTTAGATACTTGACACGGGGTA
This sequence comes from Artemia sp. Qi Xiang Cuo, assembly GCF_049724085.1. Classification (NCBI taxonomy): domain Eukaryota; kingdom Metazoa; phylum Arthropoda; class Branchiopoda; order Anostraca; family Artemiidae; genus Artemia; species Artemia sp. Qi Xiang Cuo. The sequence goes on along the minus strand of NC_142809.1, from coordinate 48,298,978 downwards.
TTGTGTACTTAATAATTCTAAACCTTGAAAAAATATGGTCTCACGCGAGTGGAAAAAAAGAAAGAATAACCAAAAAAACTATCAAAATAGAGCAATCCAAATTTCTACTAATAGAAAACTTTACTACGCAAAAAATAAAGCTAACATCCTGAAATATAGGAAAAGTTTATTTAAAAGAGATAAAAATGCCACCGAACGCAATAAAGCTCGAGAACGCGTAAGGATTGCTACTAAGATGTCTTGTGATCCAGAATTTAAGAAAATGAAATATGACAGAGCAAAACAGAGGTATGTTACGGATCAGGGGTATCGAAAAGGGAAAATTGAGACAGCCAAACAATCCGGGTTGCAGCGGTAGCTAGCAACCTAGTAAGAGACGATCACGTCCAATGTTAAGAAATATAAAAACCCATAGTTCCTAAAAAAAGGAGTCAGATCAAAACAGTGCAGCAGTAGAACCGCCTTGTCCGAAACCCCTGTATAGAAAACTTTCTGTCCCTTGGCTTGAACAGCAAGGGAAATATATTGGCTTGAAAATCAAGAAAATTGACTTTAACCACGTTATTCTCCCCAAACGGGATATTTTTTTCTCTTTTCTTTTTTTGTATCCAGAGATAGCTTGGCACTGGAACATCGTAGATAGTTGTTCAATAGCTCATTTTAAAGGAAATTAATTGGGTTAAAAATTACATAAAGGCTCGATCATCGAATTTAAGCTGAAACTAAGTAAAGGACAACTATGCCTCCATATATTCACAGTGATGTATAAGATTTCCCATTATATCTGTAAACTGTTCCACAGTTGCCGGTCCATACCTTGGAAGCTTTTCACTAAACATGCAACATTCCTTTTGGATATTACTATGAAGTTTCACGAAAGCATCTCTAACTGACTTTTCAACAAAATTTATTCTTTCAGAGATAATTTTAAAATTTAATTTTGAATATTTTTCGTAATCCCGGTAAAACATTCGTAGCTAGCAACCTAGTAAGAGACGATCACCTCCAATGTTAAGAAATATAAAACCCCCCAACTCCTAAAAAAAGAGTCAGATCAAAACAAAAAGTACACCATTAGAACCGCCTTGTCCGAATCCTCTATAAAGGAAACTTACCGCCCTTTGGCTTGAATAACAAAGAAAATATATTGGCTTGAAAATCAAGAAAATTGACTTTTACCACGTTATTCTCCCCAAACGGGATACTTTTTTCTTTCTTTTCCACAGATAGCTTGGCACTGGAACATCGTAGAGAGTTGTTCAATGGCTCATTTTAAAGGAAATCTCTAGATCTAGCGCTATTTGTACTTAATTTTTTTTTTAATTATTTATAATAAAGAACGAATATTTTACCGATTATCTACTTATAACCATATATGACGTAATAAGTGACATGACGTAATATCTAAAACCTATTGTGTACTAATAACCATATTTGACTTAATTAGCGACGTGACGTAAAAATTGAAAAAATTAATTTTTATTTTATTTTCGTTTTTAGTTCAGAATCGCTAAAGTTATAAACTGCAAAAATATTTATGGTGTCTGAACAATAGTTTTAATCTTTTAATTTAGACTAGAAAAATACCTGAAAATTTAAAAATTAGTTTAATTTTTTGTTAGGTTCTTGATACTTGATACGGGACATAAAAATCCAACTAATGGTTACATAATGGTTTCAATCAAGCAAGCTACACGCAAGTTAAAAAAGAGTACTACCAAAAAAACAGAGATAGCATCTTGAAAAGAGAAAAGCAAAGGTATTCAACCGACCAGGCGTATCGAGATGTGAAAATTGATAGTGACAAACATCCGTTATAATAAAGAACGACCTCTTGCCTATACTAAATTTTATAGGCCACTTAACTATAGTATAGGCTAGTACAGTTATTATATTTAAGGTCAATATATTAAAATTTTCCACTAAAAGACGGTCATTGGAATAAAAAACCAAATACATACATTTGATTTAGTTAGCTACTTGATTGTTTGAGGCTAGTCTCTTACTATTTCAAAGAAGAAAAAGCCGTAGGCTTTTTCCTGTTTCTAATCAATTAGAAAGAGTTCTACCTTTAAAATGAGTTACGTAGTCTGGGTTGCAGCGGTAGCTAGCAACCTAGTAAGAGACGATCACGTCCAATGTTAAGAAATGTAAAACCCCATAGTTCCTAAACAAGGAGTCAGATCAAAACAAAAAGTACACCACTAGAACCGCCTTGTCCGAAACCCCTGTATAGGAAACTTTCTGTCATTTGGCTTGAACAGCAAGGGAAATATATTGGCTTGAAAATCAAGAAAAGTGGCAGCTACTACAACATTCTGCCTAAACGGGATATTTTTTTCTTTCTTGTTATCCAGAGATAGCTTTGCACTGGAGCATCGTAGAAAGTTGTTCAATGTCTCATTTTAAAGGAAATTAATTGGGTTAAAAATTATAATAAAGAACGACCTCTTCCCTATACTAAATTTTATACGCCACTTAATTATAGTATAGGTTAGTAATTACACAGATAGCTTGGCTCTGGAACATCGTAGAGAGTTGTTCAATGGCTCATTTTAAAGGAAATTAATGAGGTTGAAAATTTTTTGTAACTAAAACAAATTATCTTCAAAAAAGAATCGGTTATAGTAAGGACAGAAGTCTATCTCACAATAACTGTTGCAACAGGGAAAAGAAAATAGTTATGTGGTATATTTGACGTCTTACGAGGTTAAATGTGATTTTATCCGGGTTGCAGCGGTAGGTAGCAACCTAGTAAGAGACAATCACGTCCAATGTTCAGAAATATAAAAACCCATAGTTCCTAAGAAAGTTATAATAAAGAACGAGTATAAAGTAGTTATAATCACATTGAAAAGGTTACTGTTTATGTTGAAAAGATATAAAGGGATTGATTTTTCTCCTATAACCTTATATGACGTAATAAGTGAATGCAAAATTTATAAACTTTTATCTTTCGAAAAGGAATTTTATTTTATTTTAGTTTTCAGATCAGGATCGATAAAATTATTACGTAAACTGCGAAAATTATAATAAAGAACGACCTTTTGCCTATACTAAATTTTATAGGCCATTTAACTATAGTATAGGTAATATATAGTATATAGTAATAAAAGTACATCATTAGAACTACCTTGTCTGAAACCCTACTAGATCAATATTGAATGTCATCCGGGTTGCAGCGGTAGCTAGCAACCTAGTAAGAGACGATCGCGTCCAATGTTAAGAAATGTAATCCGGGTTGCAGCGGTAGCTAGCAACCTAGTAAGAGACGATCACGTCCAATGTTAAGAAATATAAAAACCCCTAACTCCTAAAAACAGAGTCAGATCAAAACAAAAAGTACACCATTAGAACCGCCTTGTCCGAAACCCCTATAAAGAAAACTTACCGCCCTGCGGCTTGAATAACAAAGAATATATATTGGCTTGATAATCAAGAAAATTGACTTTAACGGCGTTATTCTCCACAAACGGGATATTTTTTCTTTCTTTCTTTTCCACAGATAGCTTGGCACTGGAACATCGTAGAGAGTTGTTCAATGGCTCATTTTAAAGGAAATCTCTAGATCTAGCGCTATTTGTACTTAATTTTTTTTTATTAATTTTTTTTAAGAAAAACTTAATTTTTTATATAAAATATTAATCAATGACGTCATAGTCTTTGGATGTAGTTAGTACATAAAGTCTGGATCATCGAATTAAAGCTGAAACTAAGTAAAGAACAATTATGCCTCCATATATTCACAGTGATCTAAAAAATTTCCCATTACATCTATAAACTGTTCCACAGTTGCCGGTTCATACCTTGGAAGCTTTTCACTAAACCTGCAACATTTCTTTTGGATATTACTATGAAGTTTTGCGAAAGCATCTCTAGCTGACTTTTCAACAAAATCCATTCTTTCAGGGATAATTTTAATCTTTAATTTTGAATATTTTTCGTATATTATAATAAAGATCGAACTCTTCCCTATACTAACTTGCACACGCAACTTCACTATAGTTAAGATTACAGTATTTATATTATACATCATTGTAAATTATAAAAGGTTCAAATATTCGAAGATTATAGAGTTAAAAATTTTCCCACACCGGGAATCGAACACCGGGAATATGGAACCATAAAAAAGTATGATTTAAGAGCCATATGCATATTATTTTTCACCATACCAATTATAATAAGGCCAAAACAAAATCGTCGACTTGCAACCTTACTTTTGACACATTAGTTAAATCTTCATCAGGCTTAAAGAATGTTTTGCTAGTTTAATCCGGGTGGCAGCGGTAGCTAGCAACCTAGTAAGAGACAATCACGTCCAATGTTAAGAAATATAAAAACCCATAGCTCCTTAAAAAAGGAGTCAGATCCAAACAAAAAGTACACCATTAGAACCGCCTTGTCCGAAACCCCTGTATAGGAAACTTTCTGTCCCTTGGCTTGAACAGCAAGGGAAATATATTGGCTTAAAAATCAAAAAAAGTGGCAGCTACTACAACATTCTGCCTAAATGGGATATTTTTTTTCTTTCTTCTTTTCCACAGATAGCTTGGCTCTGGAACATCGTAGAGAGTTGTTCAATGGCTCATTTTAAAGGAAATCTCTAGATCTAGCAACTTTTGCACTTCATTTTTTTTTTTCAATTAACCATTTTTTACGAAAAACTTAATTTTTTATATACAATATTGACCAATGACGTCATAGTCGTTGGATGTAGTTAGTATTACATAATTATAATTAAGAACGAATATTTTACCGATTATCTACTCATAACCATATATGACGTAATAAGTGACATGACGTAATATCTAAAACCTATTGTGTACTAATAACCATATAAGACTTAATGAGCGACGTGACGTAAAAACTGAAAAAATTAATTTTATTTTATTTTCGTTTTTAGTTCAGAATCGCTAAAGTTATAAACTGCAAAAATATTTATGGTGTCTGAACAATAGTTTTAGTCTTTTAATTTAGACTAGAAAAATACCTGAAAATTTAAAAATTAGTTTAATTTTTTGTTAGGTTCTTGATACTTGATACGGGACATAAAAATTCAACTAATGGTTACATAATGGTTTCAATCAAGCAAGCTACACGCAAGTTAAAAAAAGAGTACTACCAAAAAACAGAGATAGCATCTTGAAAAGAGAAAAGCAAAGGTATTCAACCGACCAGGCGTATCGAGATGCAAAAATTGATCCGGGTTGCAGCGGTAGCTAGCAACCTAGTAAGAGACGATCACGTCCAATGTTAAGAAATATAAAACCCATAGTTCCTAACAGAGGAGTCAGATCAAAACAAAAAGTACACCATTAGAACCGCCTTGTCCGAAACCCCTGTATAAGAAACTTTCTGTCCCTTGGGTTGAACAGCAAGGGAAATATATTGGCATGAAAATCAAGAAAATTGACTTTAACCACGTTATTCTCCCCAAACGGGATATTTTTTCTCTTTTCTTTTTTTTTTCTTTTCCACAGATAGCTTGGCACTGGAACATCGTAGAGGGTTGTTCAATAGCTCATTTTAAAGGAAATTAATTGGGTTAAAAATCTAAGTAACTAAAATAAATTATTTCTAAAAGAGAATAAATTTTTCCACCAAAAACTGCATTTTTGATGTCTTTTCACACTGCAGTCTTTCAAACATAATCGTATACCAGCGGTAAGATTTGAACCCACTCCTCCGAAGAGACTGGTGGCTAACACCAGTGTCTTGGACCACTCGGCCAGGCTGCCTCTCATAAATAAAAATATATGTGAATTTGGGTTGCAGCAGTAGCTAGCAACCTAGTAAGAGACGATCAGTCCCATGCTAAGAAATATAACAAAACTCCTAAAAATAGAGTAAGATCAAAACAAAAGTACATCATTAGAACTACCTTGTCTGAAACCCTACTAGATAAATAATGAATGTCGTAGCTTTATATTAGAGCTATGACGTGAATAGAAAAACACGAAATTATATTGTTGTTTCTGATGACGTCATGAAATAATATCATTGCGCCTTGACGTCAATAAAATCATTACGCCGTGACGTCATAATTACTACTTAAGAACGACACAGATGTAAATTCTCTCATTCTTGATTAGAATAATGGTTAGATCGAAGCAAGCTATACGCAATTTGAAAAAACAGTACTACACAAACAACAGAGATAGTATCTTGAAAAGAGAAAAGCAAAGGTATTCAACCGACCAGGCGCATCGAGAAGTAAAAATTAAGAGAGCAAAACAAAGGTATTCAACCGACCAGGCGTATCGAGAAGTAATAATTGAGAGAGCAAAACAAAGGTATTCAACCGACCAGGCGCATCGAGAAGTAAAAATTGAGAGAGCAAAACAAATTTATTAAACCGACCATGCGTATCTAGATTTAATATTTGAGAGATCAAAACAAAGTTATTCAACCGACCAGGCGTATCGAGAAGTAATAATTGAGAGAGCAAAACAAAACAGCAAGATGTGTTATCACAATGATGAAGATTATACACATGCAAAAATTGAGACAGCCAAACAAAAGTTCAATGAGAGTTATCACAATGATGAAGATTACCGCATCAAATATAAGAAAAACCAAAAGCAAAGGTATTCAACCGTCCAGGTGTATCGAGAAGTAAAAATTGAGACAGCAAAACAAAAGATCAAGGAGCGTTACTGGGGTGACAAAATCTATAATGAAAAAATTAAATTCTCTGCGAGGTTGTACCGAAGAACGCATAAGGACAAAGGGAAAAATTACATTCAGAAATACAAGAAGATGGCAAAAATGCAGGCTGATCTTCGTAAATTGAGAAACATTTTACGCATGTTTTACCAGGATCACGAAAAGTATTCAAAATTACAGATTAAAATTCTCTTTGAAAGAGCGGATGCTGTTGAAAAGTCGGCTAGAAATGCTTTGGCAAAGCTTCATAGTAATATACAAAAGAAATGTTGTCAGTTTAATGAAAAGCTTCCAAGGTATGGATTGGCAACTGCGGAACAGTTTATAGATGCAATGGAAAATGTTCGACAACACAGTGAATATACGGAGGCGTACTTCTTTGAAAATTCGTATATTAATTTTGGAAGGAGCAATTGCAGTTTATGTAGCAGCAATAAAAAAAATATATACAAGCATACCTATCAACAGCGAAGGAAAAGCAATGTTTTTCAATTATGGCGAAAACGAGCCTGTTAGGGTTATTAGTATATGTGTTTGTAAGACAAATGACTTAGAACAAATTCCTGGAACACCGACTTAAGAAAAAAGCATTTCTAACTGTGTTTTAAACAGTTCTTTTAGTTCTACTGACTATTTGGCAAAAAATTCTCTGTGTAGTAGAACAAACTGTCCTGAAAAGTACGAGACAACTTTTGAAAAATGCTCTAAAATTAGATCTGACAAGGAAATTATGATGGCTGAAGTCACCTATAACAATCTGAGTAATCATTCAAAACCAAAAATTGGGCAGCAGGTTACTTGGCAATGTCACCCTGATATCTGCAAGCTCTATCCGACGGATATCGAATTATGTCAAATTCTTTTTGATATCCTTGAAAATAATATAGCATTAAAATTTTCAACTGACAAAGTGGTTAATTTCTACCTTGGCGGCTTGGATTATTGTGACATCAATTACAGGGACACAAGAAAGCATGGGCATTCGTTATACTGTAGCCCAAATGAGGGATGTCAGAGCTATTTGCGTTCTCTATGGGCACTAGCTCCACATTTTCCTGTCTTGAACTGTTTCATTAATAGCGTATATAAGGCAGTATCAAAATGTAATATTATACAACATATTAATCTACTAAAAGTCGAGGGTTCGTACAAGGAACTAAGTCATTACATAGAAGAAGTGTCAAGTAGACTCTGTCTTAATAATAGTCAAGACTTCATTTACGGTGATAGCAATATTAGAGTTTCTGTGGATGAAAATACAATAATAAAATTATTTGGTGAGAGCCTTGATAAGGTAGCTAACAACAGGGATGTATACCCCACAATGCATTGTGACAGTTGTGAGCAGATAAAGACAAAATACCAATTGAAGAGTCTAAGATCCCTTTCAAATAAGAAAGGTTTTGATGTAATGATGGCCACGATTTTAGAACAACAGGACATACCCAAAGATGACAGAGAACAACTAATTCAATGTACAGGTTGGAAAGAGGATGTCATAGATTCATTCTTTGTCTGTGATTACTGTGCTGGGAAAATGTTGAAAAGTCAGGAGAATTTCAGATCAGTATTAAATAACCTTCATATAGACTGTACACCGGAATGTATAAAGTGTTTAAATAATTTTGAAATGGCAATGATTCGATTTGTAATGCCTTGTCTTACGATCGTCAGATTAGGGCAAGTAACTGCATTGAAGAGACCTAGAACAGAACTTGTTGACGCTCTTAAGGGGAGAATAGTATATCTACCTGTTGATGTGCAAGCAAATGCAGATATTCAGCCTGAAAAACTTCTTAACATTAATAGTTTTGTAGTCATTGTCAATGGTCAGCCTACTGACAACAAGAATGTTTGGACTGCACTAATAGATCTGAGAAAAGTCCATGAAGCACTGTTGTGGTTAAGAGAGAACAACAGTCTCTATAAAACAATACATGCATACACCCTAGAAGATTTAAAAAAAAATACTTGAAGCCCGTCTTGCTGAAAAAGCGGTTGGTGTTGATAATTTACCTGAAATACCGGAAGCTGCAGTCCTTCAGAAACTGACAAAAAGCGCAAAATCTACATTGGTTGAACATTTTTTATAATAAAGAAGGACCTCTTGCCTATACTAAATTTTATACGCCACTTAATTATAGTATAGGTTAGTACTTCAACAGATAGCATGGCACTGGAACATCGTAGAGAGTTGTTCAATGGCTCATTTTAAAGGAAATTAATGGGGTTAAAAACCTTTTGTAATTAAAACAAATTATTTTTATTACATTAAGAAATTTTAATTATGTTCCTTAAGAAATCATCATAAGTAAAAATTTCCCAAACAGAAATTGAACTCAAGCCTACTGGGTGAGAGCTATCCCAACCTCTAGACCATATAGGATATATTAAAATATCCGATTAATGAATTTTATGTTAAAGAACAAATTATAATCCTAGTTAGCTGCCTGATTATTTGAGGATCGTCTCTTACTATTCAAAAGAAGAAAAAGCCGTAGGCTTTTTCCTGTTTGTAATTTATTTCATAATAAAGTATTACAGTATTCAAAATTTTTGGAGAGCTGGCTCAGTAGGGAAGGCGGTGCTGGGAATAAAATGAAAGAGTGGTGCACAATTACATAAAGGACCGATATAGTTCATCATAAATGGTATTTTCAATTAGGTTTTTCTTATATAATTATCCATTATTATGCAAAATGCAGTATTTGTTTTTTTTTGGGGGGGGGGGGGTTACATAAAGAACCGATATATTTAATCAAAAATGGTATTGGTCAATTAGCTTTTTATATAATTAACATTATTATTTAAAATGCAGTAATTTTTGGGGAGTTTTAACAAAAAAATTATTTGTTAACTGAAACTAGAATAATCCCGTGTATCTTTTAAATATAATAATTTTATTTAACTGCAAACTGTAAAAATATTTATGATGTCTGAGCAATAATTTTATTTTTTTTTATCCAAACAAGAAAAATACCTGAAGACTTTAAAATTAGTTTTTTTTTTCGCTTAAATTATAATAAGGATCACAGGGAATCAAACCCCGGTAACCCGCGTGACAAGCGGGTATGCTTACCATTGTACTATTGGAGACTTATGAAAAATATTACATATAAGATATGATAAAAAAATTTGTTAAAACACTAAACAAATTATATAAGGAATCGGTCAGGCTAATTATAAATGGGCATTATGTAAGTTTCATCAGTTTCATGGCTGTAGAGATGGCTTAAACCTAGTCGAAAATAGCGACGAAGACCACACTACCTTTCCATCACAAACAACAAAAGTACGAAGAACAACAGGGAAATCTTTTTGTAAGACAGTGGAGATAATTTGAATGAGTTTTTCTGCCCTATGTCCAAGGGTCGTCCTTAGCAAGACAAAAATATATATAAGAAAAAAGACTCACAACAACATGGGACCAATAAAAACCAAAAAACCAAAAAAGTGGAATTTTTTTTTCAAAACAGTCCAAGCATCATTATTTCAGCGAAGTTCAACCAGGACTGATAAAAAGTAAGGTAAAACAAGACGATTCAATGAAGTGAAAGAAAACTAAATTAAAAACACGTTCTTATTGCTAATCCAGCGTTTTTGGCAGCTAACCTCAAAGGTCTTTTTGTGACCGGTTCTGTGTTATTGTCTATCGGTTTTTTTAAATATTTTGTAAGATCATTTTTAATTAAATTTGTGTAAAGAGCATTTAGTGTATATTCCCCCAGGTCCCTATTTAAGGAAATATTATTATTAATCTTAAGTATGATGTCAATTGATTCTTGGACTACCTGCTTTATGCCCAGGTCATTACTAATAAGGGCAGATTCATCAAAAAGTATATTGTGGGTAGGATTTTCAAAAATATGGCTGCCTAATGCAGAATCAGAAGAAACAGTGGAAATATTAGAATTTAAGGCTTTGACAATATCAGCTATATGTTGTTGTATGCGCTTTTCTAAATTCTGGTGTGTTCTACCTATATAATATTTGCCACAATCGCATGGTATTTGATAGACCCCTCTTTGGCGAGTAACTGGGGTTTTATCTTTACCAGAATTTAGAAAATTTATGATTCTAAAATTATTTGTGAATACTACATGCAGATTATTTTTTGTGCAAACTTTTTTAAGATTTGTAGTGATTTTTGGGATATAGGGGAGGTAGATTATATTTAAGGGCTTGTCAGACATCTCACTTGGTAAACTACCATTAATTTTACGGGAATGTCTTTTCAGTCTACAATTAATTACACTATTAATAAATGTCATAGGATACCCATTTCCAAAAAGTATGTCCTTGATAAAGTTTAATTCTGCTGTGATGTGGGACTCAGAACAAATATTTAGGGCGCGATCGACGAGGGATATTACGACTGCTCTTTTAACTTGGGGGGGGTGGTTTGATGTAAAATGCAAATATCTATTATTTTGTGTTGGTTTTCTATAAATAGTAAAATTCAGTTTATCAAAGCTACGAATAACTAACACATCTAGGAATGGGATTTTATTTGCGATTTCAATTTCTAAGGTAAACTGTAAATTTCTATCGTATGTATTAAGGTCTTATTTTCTAATAAATGTTCAGATGCTGTGACGTCAATATTTGTATACATTGAAACAATGTCAAAGCTACTTATAATTGTATTTTCTGAGATATTTACGTTTTTGAGTTTTTCAACTAAATCTACCTAATTACATATATATGATTTTTGAGAGTAAAGCAAAGGTTTAAAGGCTTTACATAACCATTTCCCAATATTGGATGTGGGGGCTTTCGTACAAGCTACTATGGGCCTTAAAGGAATGCCTTGCTTATGTAATTTTGGTAGACCATAAAACTTTGGGCAAAAGCTACCACGGGGGAAGAATTTATTGTATAGCTGCGGATTAACTTTATCATTTTGTTTTAAACATTTTAATTAATTTATAATTTTGTTTTCAAATTGATCAGTATCATCGCTGGTTGTAGTTCTATATGTTGTCTCGTCATTTAAATGAGAATAAATTTTTGTATAGTAATATGTCGTATCCATGACAACCAGAGACTTGCTTGTATCTACTTTGGATATAATAATGGATGAATCTTTACGGAGATTAGATAGTATTTTTAGGCCATAGAAATTATCTGGTTTCTTATTGGTGGGAAAATTAATCTTTTTTTTTTATTATTGTAAAGGGTATCTATAAGACTAGCCCTAACTTCGTCTGGGTTGGGTATAGATGTATAAAACATGTGTGCAGAGGGTTCTAGAGAAGAAATTAAATCTGCCACAGGGACATGTTTTGGAATAAAAGAGAATTTTGGACCTTTTTCGAGAGTTTGAATTTCCTTTGGTTCAAGCGTTCTAGAGGATAGATTAACAACAGCCGGTCCAGGAGTGAATCTTGGAGTGTAAGTAGGGTTATTTCTCGAAAATTCATATCTGAGGTTTTCCAATTTCTTAATAAGTCGTTCCCTTGATAAGCGGAAATCATGGCTAAACAAATTTCTTTCCAACCTAGCAACCTGGCTAAAATCAACAGAGGACAAATTTTCAAATAAAATTTTTTTTTAAGGATTTCCTTTCAGATGAAATAATATATCTTTTTTGTTTTTTGTCTATAATGATGTGTGTTAATGATTTAAATTGCAGTGTGCGATCATAGCGAAAGTCTGTCATTTTCTTTAATTTTAATATTAATATTATATTATTTTTCCTGATATTTACTATGTTGAGATATAACAATTATTTCTGCTGGTTTATTTTAATAGATTGTTTTTTTGCATAAAATAATTCATTAAATTATATAATAATTAAATTTATAAATATAATAACGACGAACTTATAAAAGACGACAACACTACCTGTCCATAACAAACAACAAAAGTACGAAGAACAACAGGGAAATCTTTTTGTAAGACAGTGGAGATAATTTGAATGAATATGTCTGCCCTATGTCCAAGGGCCGTCATCAGCAAGACAAAAATATATATAAGAAAAAAGACTCACAACAACATGGGACCAATAAAAACCAAAAAAGTGGAAATTTTTTTTCAAAACAGTCCAAGCATCATTACTTCAGCGAAGTTCAACCAGGACTGATAAAAAGTAAGGTAAAACAAGACGATTCAATGAAGTAAAAGAAAAATAAATTAAAAACACGTTCTTATTGCTAATCCAACTTTTTTGGCAGCTAACCTCAAAGGTCTTTTTGTGACCGGTTCTGTGTTATTGTCTATCGGTTTTTTTAAATATTTTGTAAGATCATTTTTAATTAAATTTGTGTAAAGAGCATTTAGTGTATATTCCCCCAAGTCCCTATTTAAGGAAAATTATTATTAATATTAAGTCTGATTTCAATTGATTCTCGGACTACCTGCTTTATACCCAGGTCATTGCTAATAAGGGCAGATTCATCAAAAAGTATATTGTGGGTAGGATTTTCAAAAATATGGCTGACTAATGCAGAATCAGATGAAACAGTGGAAATATTAGAATCAAAAGCTTTGACAAGATCAGCTTTATGTTGTTGTAAGCGCTTTTCTAAATTCTGGTGTGTTCTACCTATATAATATTTGACACAATCGCATGGTATTTGATAGACCCATCTTTGGCGAGTAACTGGGGTTTTACCTTTACCAGAATTTAGAAAATTTATGATTCTAAAATTATTTGTGAATACTATATGCAGATTATTTTTCGTGCAAATTGTTTTAAGATTTGTAGTGATTTTTGGGATATAGGGGAGGTAGATTATATTTAAGGGCTTGTCAGACATCTCACTTGGTAAACTACCATTAATTTTACGGGCATGTCTTTTCAGTCTACAATTAATTACACTATTAATAAATGTCATAGGATACCCATTTCCAAAAAGTATGTCCTTGATAAAGTTTAATTCTGCTGTGATGTGGGAATCAGAACAAATATTTAGGGCGCGATCGACGAGGGAAATTACGACAGCTCTTTTAACTTGGGGGGGGTGGTTTGATGTAAAATGCAAATATCTATTATTTTGTGTTGGTTTTATATAAATAGTAAAATTCAGTTTATCAAAGCTACGAATAACTAACACATCTAGGAATGGGATTTTATTTGCGATTTCAATTTCTAAAGTAAACTGTAAATTTCTATCGTATGTATTAAGGTGATCTAAAAAACCCTTAAGCTCATTTTCCCCATAGTTCCAGAGTGAAATTACATCATCCATGTACCGTCCCCAAAAAATATGTTTCAAAAAATACGAATCTAATGCCCAATTTTCAATATGTTCCACATAAATATTCGCCAGTAACCAGGAGAGGGGAGCGCCCATCGCTAAGCCCTTAATTTGCTGGTAAAAAGAATTACGGAATTGGAAATACATTGAGTATTTGTTACAGAGTTTAACCAAGGTCATTAAGACATCACAATCTATTCATGCTGCTGAAGCTTCTATTAAGTGACAATTTTCTTTGATTTTTTTTCTAATAAATGTTCAGATGCTGTGACGTCAATATTTGTATACATTGAAACAATGTCAAAGCTACTTATAATTGTATTTTCTGAGATATTTACGTTTTTGAGTTTTTCAACTAAATCTACCGAATTACATATATATGATTTTTGAGAGTAAAGCAAAGATTTAAAGGCTGTACATAACCATTTCCCAATATTGGAAGTAAGGATGCTAGGACTGTTTTGAAAAAAAAATTTCCACTTTTTTGGTTTTTTGGTTTTTATTGATCCCATGTTGTTGTGAGTCTTTTTTCTTATATATATTTTTGTCTTGCTGAGGACGGCCCTTGGACATAGGGCAGAAATATTCATTCAAATTATCTCCACTGTCTTACAAAAAAAAAAGATTTCCCTGTTGTTCTTCGTACTTTTGTTGTTTGTGATGGAAAGGCAGTGTGGTCTTCGTCGCTATTTTCGTCTTGCTTATGGGGAGCAATTGACCAATGATATCTTTTACTTTATTAATTTAGGCAAAAAACATGCTAATCTCATTAACCAGCAAAAATTCTAAGAATCTTGCAAAATTGAAAATCTTATTCCCAAGTCTTTAAGATTCAGATTACACTTAAATACCCGGAAAGAAGAGCAATTTGCTCGCACACTACAATTAAAAACATTAACACACATCATTAAAGACAAAAAAACAAAAAAGATATATTATTTCCTCTGAAAGGAAATCCTTAAAAAAAATTTTATTTGAAAATTTGTCCTCTGTTGATTTTAGCCAGGTTGCTAGGTTGGAAAGAAATTTGTTTAGCCATGATTTCCGCTTATCAAGGGAACGACTTATTAAGAAATTGGAAAACCTCAGATATGAATTTTCGAGAAATAACCCTACTTACACTCCAAGATTCACTCCTGGACCGGCTGTTGTTAATCTATCCTCTAGAACGCTTGAACCAAAGGAAATTCAAATTCTCGAAAAAGGTCCAAAATTCTCTTTTCTTCCAAGACATGTCCCTGTGGCAGATTTAATTTCCTCTCTAGAATCCTCTGTACACAAATTTTATGCATCTATACCCAACACAGATGAAGTTAGGGCTAGTCTTATAGATACCCATTACAACAATCAAAAAAAGATTAATTTTCCCGCCAATAAAAAACCAGATTATTTGTATGACCTAAAAATACTATTTAATCTCCGTAAAGATTGATCCATTATTATAAGTAAAGAAGATAAAAGCAATTCTCTGGTTGTCATGGATACGACAGATTACGATACAAAAAAAATTTATTCTCATTTAAATGACGAGACAACATATAGAACTACAACCCACGATCATACTGATCAATTTGCAAACAAAATTATAAATGAATTAAAAAGTTTAAAACAAAATGGTAAAGTTACTCCGCAGCTATACAATAAATTCTTCCCCCGTGGTAGCTTTTGCCCAAAGTTTTATGGTCTACCAAAATTAAATAAGCAAGGCATTCCTTTAAGGCCCATAGTAGCTTGTACGAAAGCCCCCACATCCACTATTGGGAAATGGTTATGTACAGCCTTTAAACCTTTGCTTTATTCTCAAAAATCATATATATGTAATTCGGTAGATTTAGTTGAAAAACTAAAAAACATAAATATCTCAGAAAATACAATTATAAGTAGCTTTGACATTGTTTCAATGTATACAAATATTGACGTCACAGCATCTGAACAGTTATTAGAAGATAAAATAAAAGAAAATTATCACTTAATAAAAGCTTCAGCAGCAGGAATAGATTGTGATGTTTTAATGACCTTTGTTAAAATTTCTAACAAATACTCAATGTATTTCCAATTCAGTAATTCTTTTTAACAGCAAATTAATGGTTTAGCGATGGGCGCTCCCTCTCCAGGTTACTGGCGAATATTTATGTTGAACATATTGAAAATTGGGCGTTAGATTCATATTTCTTGAAACATATCTTTTGGGGACGTTACATGGATGACGTAATTTCACTCTGAAATTGAACTTAGGGTTTTTAGTTCACCTTAATACTTACAATAGAAATTTACAGTTTACTTTAGAAATCGAAATCACACATAAAATCCCATTCCTAGATGTGTTAGTTATTCGTAGCTTTGATAAACTGAATTTTACTATTTATAGAAAACCAACACAAAATAATAGATATTTACATTTTACATCAAACCACCCCCCCCAAGTTAAAAGAGCAGTCGTAATATCCCTCGTCGATCGCGCCCTAAATATTTGTTCTGATTCCCACATCACAGCAGAATTAAACTTTATCAAGGACTTACTTTTTGGAAATGGGTATCCTATGACATTTATTAATAGTGTAATTAATTGTAGACTGAAAAGACATTCCCGTAAAATTAATGGTAGTTTACTAAGTGAGATGTCTGACAAGCCCTTAAATATAATCTACCTCCCCTATATCCCAAAAATCACTACAAATCTTAAAACAGTTTGCACAAAAAATAATCTGCATATAGTATTCACAAATAATTTTAAAATCATAAATTTTCTAAATTCTGGTAAAGGTAAAACCCCAGTTACTCGCCAAAGATGGGTCTATCAAATACCATGCGATTGTGGCAAATATATATAGGTAGAACACACCAGAATTTATAAAAGCGCTTACAACAACATATAGATGATATTGTCAAAGCTTTAAATTCTAATATTTCCACTGTTTCATCTGATTCTGCATTAGGCAGCCATATTTTTGAAAATCCTACCCACAATATACTTTTTGATGAATCTGCCCTTATTAGCAGTGACCTGGGCATAAAGTAGGTAGTCCGAGAATCAATCGAAATCAGACTTAAGATTAATAATAATATTTCCTTAAATAGGGACTTGGGGGAATATACACTAAATGCTCTTTACACAAATTTAATTAAAAATGATCTTACAAAATATTTAAAAAAACCGATAGACAATAACACAGAACCGGTCACAAAAAGACCTTTGAGGTTAGCTGCCAAAAAAGCTGGATTAGCAATAAGAACGTGTTTTTAATTTATTTTTCTTTCACGTCATTGAATCGTATTGTTTTACCTTACTTTTTATCAGTCCTGGTTGAACTTCGCTGAAGTAATGATGCTTGGACTGTTTTGAAAAAAAAAAATTTCAACTTTTTTGGTTTTTTTGGTTTTTATTGATAGCAGGTTGTTGTGAGTATTTTTTCTTATATATATTTTTGTCTTTCTGAGGACGGCCCTTGGAAATAGGGTAGAAATATTCATTCAAATTAGCTCCACTGTCTTACAAAAAGATTTCCCTTTTGTTCTTCGTACTTTTGTTGTTTCTTAAACCTAGTAAAGAACAAACCATGGAACATATCAATTCCCTTAAATTGGTCTCTTACTATTGTGGTAAAGCTTCTAATTAAGTCAATTTGGAATTTAGTAAAAATATATTAAGACGCAAATACAAAGTATAGAAATACCACTATTAATTAAGATAAGGAACATATCCTGCCAAGTTTCTGCTTAACGGGAAATTGAGAAACCACCACTTCCTAGCTATTACGTGGGTTGGGTAAAGGAAGGTGTGGTTGATAAAAATGTATAAAAGATACATTTTACGGGAAGGGGCAGATTTAGACTGATACTAACTTTATGCCGGACTGACCTCAGGTCCGTTGTTTTAGAAATGCCTTGGAATCTTGTCATATCATTGTAAGTGTCTAAGTATTCTATTATATGTTATTGTAGTTTTCCGAGACTTGCGGTCTACTTGGGACAGCCAGTCCCAGTAGAAAATATATATCTGTTATTATTATATTTTAACTGAATAAAAGTATTGTGTTATGGAAAACCTCTATACAATCTACCTTTAGCCCCTCGAACATACCCAGTGTGTACGCCTCATTAGTCCGGTCATAGCCTAAGGCACGCTACCAAAGTTTAAATACCTTAGGGCCCTAGTTTATCTCCCCTGTAAAGGGAGAATAAAGGCATCTACGGCTACACCACCCTAATAACATAAAAACCACGTCACAACAACTGGTGGCCGTTGGAAAAACTGGGTCGAGGAGACTAAATAAGGTTGCAAAACACAAAAAAAATTCGAAATGACCGTATTAGAAGGGGAAAGTAAATGTACTTCGCTTTTAGCGGCGCTCGAATTAACAAAACTTCGAGCAGCTTTGCTCGAACTTTGGCTCTTAGAAATAGATTTGTATCCCCTCTAAAATTTAGGTAAAATAGATAAAATGGAAAAAAGATTCGATCAAGAATTGCAAAATAGAAAAAGAAAATACAGTATCTAGTTTTTAGAAAGTAGAAACAAGTGTATGAGTAGTAGTTTTTTTAGTGTTAGTAATAAATGTAATATAGTAGTGCCATATATTACTAATTAATAAAGTATTTTTACCGTGAATTGAAAGAATAAAATAGAAGATAATACGTAAAGAAAAACAAAATCTAGCTGGACCGATGAAGCGTTGGTAGAAACAGAAGAATTTTAGCCATAATAGTAGCAAATAGGGTCCTAATTCAGCCTTACTACAGGTACAGGCTATGGAATTATTGTTCAAGGATAACACTGCTACAATTTAGCAAAGGAAGCACATGAATTGTGGTCCGAACAATTATAGGTTAGAAGGTTCCATTAGTGGTTTAGGAGTAGAGATGCTTCGAAAATATGGCATTTTACGACGTAATAAGCAATAGAATTACCTTTGTTAAAGCTAACCCAAATACTAGGTTAGTTTTGTAGTTTGACAAGCAAAGGGAAGGAAAAGATATATAAATATATAATTAAAGTACTGGAGGAAAGGGATGAAAATAAAACGAGGAAAGTAACCTTATAAGTAAGAAAACAAATGTGGAAGCTTAGCAAAAGTCGCCGAAGGAAGCAAAAAAAAAGAGTTGGTATCCAGCTGTGATGGGAACTCTGCATAAGGCGAGAAGTTCGGTGAAAGAAACCGTTAATCACAGAAAATGGAGGCATGGGGATAGGTCTTAAAAGGGTCTCCTTTACCTACACGGAGGACCTTCATCTGAATAATGGTGTTAGAAAAAGTTCAAATTCTGAATTAGCCGCACAAAATGCGTCCCAAGAAAGTTCTAATTTGAATTTTAAGCCATGGCTGCTTTCGAGCCATGTAGATGTAAAGCTACCAGTGTATGAAAACTGTTATGCTTGTTTACAAAGAACATAAGCAACATTAGGAAAAAACAGAGAAGGCAATGCATCCTTTTGGGATAGCTAATAATGATAATTCTGGTCCACTCTTACGGTTACTCAATGACAAATCATCCTCAACTCTGGTCTGATAATAAATCAATAAAGTTCAGTTAAATATTATATAGAGTGTATATCATATAAAACACGGTCTGATAGTAGAAATCAAATAGAGTGAAGCCAATTGCTCCTTATATTCAAATTAGCCTACAAGTAGATTCTATCCAGGAACTAAATAGAAATAATATTACGGAAACAATTACACAGGACGTTGCAGTTTATATTACAATAATTAATGTTCCAATTCCTAACTTTATACGGGTTAAGGTAAGCTTAATAAACACCATATATTTAGAATCAGCATTAAAAGGCAATTCTTTTGATATGTATATTGAAAAAAATATTTTTTTGGGGGTGCTTGGAAAAAAAATTCGTTTGTTTTTGACGGGAATTAAAAAAAATAATAATAATAATAGGAAAATACAGCGAGAGTTTACATGAATCTGGACATGTATAAGCTAACTGTAATCTTAGTATAATTAGTTATAGTCTAATATAATAATTTGTGGTAAAAAGGAAAAAAAAATTAAATTAAAGACAATAATTAAACGCTATAAAGATTTAAGCGAAACTTAGAACAAGCTTAGAAAGCAAAAAAAGTGCGAGGTAAAAGAAACGAAAAGCAATATAAAAATAAAGTATAACCTAAAAACTTACCAGGAGGTGAAAGCCAACGACAAAATCCATTAAAAATAAGCCAAAAATTAACCCCATCGTCACAAGCAAACCACAATAATAGTTCAAGGTAATAATTTTAACTCTAGCGATGTATTGGATCTGGGAAAACGAACTGGTACAGGAGAATCCTAGTTTAAATTACTACTTAAGAACTACAAAGATGAAAATGGTCTCATTCGTGAATTACATAATGGTTAGATCAAAGCAAGCTGCACGCAAGTTAAAAAAACAGTACTACACAGACAACAGAGATAGTATCTTGAAAAGAGAAAAGAAAAGGTATTCAACTGACCAGGCGTATCGAGAAGTAAAAATTGAGAGAGCCAAACAAAACATCAAAGAGCGTTATCACAATGATGAAATTTTAGAGAAGCAGCAATAGAGCAAGCCAAACAAAAGATCAAGGAACGGTATGGTAATGATGAAGATTACAGAGAAGCAAGAATTGAGCAGGCTAGACAAAAGATCAAGGAGCGTTATCAAAATGATGAAAATTACAGAGAAGCAAGAATTGAGCAGGCTAGACAAAAGATCAATGAGCGTTATCACAATGATAAACTTTATAGAGAAGCACCAATTTAGCAGGCTAGACAAAAGAGCAAGGAACGGTATGATAATCCGGGTTGCAGCGGTAGCTAGCAACCTAGTAAGAGACGATCACGTCCAATGTTAAGAAATATAAAAACCCATAGTTCCTAACAGAGGAGTCAGATCAAAACAAAAAGTACACCATTAGAACCGCCTTGTCCAAAACCCCTGTATAGGAAACTTTCTGTTCCTTGGCTTGAACAGCAAGGAAAATAAATTGGCTTGAAAATCAAGAAAAGTGGCAGCTACTACAACATTCTGCCTAAACGAGATATTTTTTTCTTTTTTTCTTTTTTCTTTTCCACAGATAGCTTGGCGGTGGAACATCGTAGAGAGTTGTTCAATAGCTCATTTTAAAGGAAATTAATTGGGTTAAAAATCTATGGTAACTAAAATAAATTATTTTTAAAAGAGAATAAATTTTTCCACCAAAAACTGCATTTTTGATGTCTTTTCACACTGCATTCTTTCAAACATAATCGTATACCAGTGGTAAGATTTGAACCCACGCCTCCGAAGAGACTGGTGTCTAACACCAGTGTCTTGGACCACTCGGCCAGGCTGCCTCTTATAATTTGGGTTGCAGCAGTAGCTAGCAACCTAGTAAGAGACGATCAGTCCCATGCTAAGAAATATAAAAACCCAAAACTCCTAAAAACAGAGTAAGATCAACACAAAAGTATATCATTAAAAGTACCTTGTCTGAAACCCTACTAGATAAATAATGAATGTCGTCATAGCTTTATATTAGAGCTATGACGTGAATTTTCCGGGTTGCAGCGGTAGCTAGCAACCTAGTAAGAGACGATCACCTCCAATATAAAGAAATATACAAACCCTAACTCCTAAAAAAGAGTCAGATCAAAACAAAAAGTATACCATTAGAACCACCTTGTCCGAAACCCCTATTAAGGAAACTTACCGCCCTTTGGCTTGAATAACAAAGAAAATATATTGGCTTGAAAATCAAGAAAGTTGACTTTTACCACGTTATTCTCCACAAACGAGATATTTTTTTCTTTCCGCTTGATTTTTCTTCTCAGCTAGCTGGGCACTGGAAAATCATAGAGAGCTGTATAATAGCTCATTTTAAAGGAAATTGCAACATCTAGTCACTTTTGTAATAAAAATAAAATACTTTTTAAAGTAGAATCAATTTTGTCAAAAAAATTGTATTTTTGATGTATTTTCATGCTGCAGTCTTTTCAAAGATATTTCAATTTTGAAGCAATCAAACAGCTCATGGTAATGAACTCTATAGTAATAATAGCTACTTGTCTCAATAGTAACCGAAACTCCTGGAACCAAAATTTTCTTTTTTGGCTTAATCGCTAAAATTATTATGTAAACTGCAAAAATATCTATGATGCCTAATCAGTAATAGTAAGTTCTTAATTTAAACAACAAAAATACATGAAAATTTTATAATTAGTTTTACATTTTGTCTCCTGGAAGAAAATTTTTTTTCATCTCAGTTCAAAGTTATTATTGTATCCTGGAACCAAACTTTTTTGGTTTGTAACCCGTAAAGTACGTATCTCCATATTATTGTCTTATAATTGCAATTATTTTAGTTTTCAGTCCAGAATCGCTAAACTTATTATGTAAACTGCAAAAATATTTATGCTGTCTAACCAATAATACTAATTTTTTAATTCAAACAAGATAAATACCTGAAAATTTAAAAATTAGTTTTTTTTATGCTAGGTTTTAGATACTTGACACGGGGTATTGTGTACTTAATAATTCTAAACCTTGAAAAAATATGGTCTCACGCGAGTGGAAAAAAAGAAAGAATAACCAAAAAAACTATCAAAATAGAGCAATCCAAATTTCTACTAATAGAAAACTTTACTACACAAAAAATAAAGCTAACATCCTGAAATATAGGAAAAGTTTATTTAATATAGATAAAAATGCCACCGAACGCAATAAAGCTCGAGAACGCGTAAGGATTGCTACTAAGATTTCTTGTGATCCAGAATTTAAGAAAATGAAATATGACAGAGCAAAACAGAGGTATGTTACGGATCAGGGGTATCGAAAAGGGAAAATTGAGACAGCCAAACAATCCGGGTTGCAGCGGTAGCTAGCAACCTAGTAAGAGACGATCACGTCCAATGTTAAGAAATATAAAAACCCATAGTTCCTAAAAAAAGGAGTCAGATCAAAACAGTGCAGCAGTAGAACCGCCTTGTCCGAAACCCCTGTATAGAATACTTTCTGTCCCTTGGCTGGAACAGCAAGGTAAATATATTGGCTTGAAAATCAAGAAAATTGACTTTAACCACGTTATTCTCCCCAAACGGGATATTTTTTCCTCTTTTCTTTTTTTGTATCCAGAGATAGCTTGGCACTGGAACATCGCAGATAGTTGTTCAATAGCTCATTTTAAAGGAAATAAATTGGGTTAAAAATTACATAAAGGCTCGATCATCGAATTTAAGCTGAAACTAAGTAAAGGACAACTATGCCTCCATATATTCACAGTGATGTATAAGATTTCCCATTATATCTGTAAACTGTTCCACAGTTGCCGGTCCATACCTTGGAAGCTTTTCACTAAACATGCAACATTCCTTTTGGATATTACTATGAAGTTTCACGAAAGCATCTCTAACTGACTTTTCAACAAAATTTATTCTTTCAGAGATAATTTTAAAATTTAATTTTGAATATTTTTCGTAATCCCGGTAAAACTTTCGTAAAATTTTTCTCAATTTACAAAGATCAGCCTGTGCATTCTTTGCAGCTTGTGTAAACTGCAAAAATATCCATGGTATCCGAGCAATAGTTTGAATATTTAAATTCAAGCTAGAAAAATACCTTAAAATGTTAAAATTAGTTTTATTTTTGGTTAGGTTCTAACTACCCGGTGTGGGATTGACTATGTAGTTTCAGACCAAAAAAATCCATTTTTTAATATATATTTTATTTTTCAGTTTAGAATCGCTAAAGTTATTATGTAAACTGCAAAAATATTTATGATATCTGAGCAATAATCCGGGTTTCAGAGGTAGCTAGCAACGTAGTAAGAGAGGATCACGTCCAATGTTAAGAAATATAAAAACCCCTAACCTTTAAAAATTTTTAATAAAGGATCGATATAGTTCATTATTAATTGTTTAAAATAATCAAACAGTTCGTGGTAACAAACTGAATTGTATGAGCAACTCGTCCTAATAGTAACGGAAACTATAAAATCATTATAAAGAACGAACTCTTGCCTGTATTAACTTTTATAGGCCACTTAATTGTTGTATCGGCTTGTAAAGCTATATTTAATATAATAAAAATCCTGTAAAAAAACTGTCCCTATGTAATAAAACTGTCCCATGGTTTGAATAACAAGGAAAATATATTGGCTGGAAAATCAAGAAAATTAACTTTAACTACGATATCCTCCACATACAGCATTTTGTTTTTTCTTTATGTTTAATTTTTCTCCTCAGCTAGCTGGGCACTGGAAAATCATAGAGAGCTGTATAATGGTTCATTTTAAAGTAAATTGCTACATCCAATGCCTTTTGTTATTAAAAATTAAATAGTTTTTAAAACAGAATTATTTTGTCAAAAAACTGCATTTTTGATGTATTTTCGTACTGCAGTATTTTCAAAGATATTTGATTACATAAAGGACTGATATAGTTGATCCGGGTTGCAGCGGTAGCTAGCAACCTAGTAAGAGACGATCACGTCCAATGTTAAGAAATATAAAAACCCACAGTTCCTAACAGAGGAGTCAGATCAAAACAAAAAGTACACCATTAGAACCGCCTTGTCCAAAACCCCTGTATAGGAAACTTTCTGTTCCTTGGCTTGAACAGCAAGGAAAATAAATTGGCTTGAAAATCAAGAAAAGTGGCAGCTACTACAACATTCTGCCTAAACGAGATATTTTTTTCTTTTTTTTCTTTTTTCTTTTCCACAGATAGCTTGGCGGTGGAACATCGTAGAGAGTTGTTCAATAGCTCATTTTAAAGGAAATTAATTGGGTTAAAAATCTATGGTAACTAAAATAAATTATTCTAAAAGAGAATAAATTTTTCCACCAAAAACCGCATTTTTGATGTCTTTTCACACTGCAGTCTTTCAAACATAATCGTATACCAGTGGTAAGATTTGAACCCACGCCTCCGAAGAGACTGGTGTCTAACACCAGTGTCTTGGACCACTCGGCCAGGCTGCCTCTTATAATTTGGGTTGCAGCAGTAGCTAGCAACCTAGTAAGAGACGATCAGTCCCATGCTAAGAAATATAAAAACCCAAAACTCCTAAAAACAGAGTAAGATCAACACAAAAGTATATCATTAAAAGTACCTTGTCTGAAACCCTACTAGATAAATAATGAATGTCGTCATAGCTTTATATTAGAGCTATGACGTGAATTTTCCGGGTTGCAGCGGTAGCTAGCAACCTAGTAAGAGACGATCACCTCCAATATAAAGAAATATAAAAACCCTAACTCCTAAAAAAAGAGTCAGATCAAAACAAAAAGTATACCATTAGAACCACCTTGTCCGAAACCCCTATTAAGGAAACTTACCGCCCTTTGGCTTGAATAACAAAGAAAATATATTGGCTTGAAAATCAAGAAAGTTGACTTTTACCACGTTATTCTCCACAAACGAGATATTTTTTTCTTTCCGCTTGATTTTTCTTCTCAGCTAGCTGGGCACTGGAAAATCATAGAGAGCTGTATAATAGCTCATTTTAAAGGAAATTGCAACATCTAGTCACTTTTGTAATAAAAATAAAATACTTTTTAAAGTAGAATCAATTTTGTCAAAAAAATTGTATTTTTGATGTATTTTCATGCTGCAGTCTTTTCAAAGATATTTCAATTTTGAAGCAATCAAACAGTTCATGGTAATGAACTCTATAGTAATAATAGCTACTTGTCTCAATAGTAACCGAAACTCCTGGAACCAAAATTTTCTTTTTTGGCTTAATCGCTAAAATTATTATGTAAACTGCAAAAATATCTATGATGCCTAATCAGTAATAGTGATTTCTTAATTTAAACAACAAGAATATATGAAAATTTTATAATTAGTTTTACTTTTTGTCTCCTGGAAAAAAATTTTTTTTCATTTCAGTTCAAAGTTGTTAGTGTATTGTGGAACCAAACTTTTTTTGGTTTGTAACCCGTAAAGTACGTATCTCCATATTATTGTCTTATAATTGAAATTATTTTAGTTTTCAGTCCAGAATCGCTAAACTTATTATGTAAACTGCAAAAATATTTATGCTGTCTAACCAATAATACTAATTTTGTAATTCAAACAAGATAAATACCTGAAAATTTAAAAATTAGTTTTTTTTATGCTAGGTTTTAGATACTTGACACGGGGTATTGTGTACTTAATAATTTTAAACCTTGAAAAAATATGGTCTCACGCGAGTGGAAAAAAAGAAAGAATAACCAAAAAAACTATCAAAATAGAGCAATCCAAATTTCTACTAATAGAAAACTTTACTACGCAAAAAATAAAGCTAACATCCTGAAATATAGGAAAAGTTTATTTAAAAGAGATAAAATTGCCACCGAACGCAATAAAGCTCGAGAACGCGTAAGGATTGCTACTAAGATGTCTTGTGATCCAGAATTTAAGAAAATGAAATATGACAGAGCAAAACAGAGGTATGTTACGGATCAGGGGTATCGAAAAGGGAAAATTGAGACAGCCAAACAATCCGGGTTGCAGCGGTAGCTAGCAACCTAGTAAGAGACGATCACGTCCAATGTTAAGAAATATAAAAACCCATAGTTCCTAAAAAAGGAGTCAGATCAAAACAGTGCAGCAGTAGAACCGCCTTGTCCGAAACCCCTGTATAGAAAACTTTCTGTCCCTTGGCTTGAACAGCAAGGGAAATATATTGGCTTGAAAATCAAGAAAATTGACTTTAACCACGTTATTCTCCCCAAACGGGATATTTTTTTCTCTTTTCTTTTTTTGTATCCAGAGATAGCTTGGCACTGGAACATCGTAGATAGTTGTTCAATAGCTCATTTTAAAGGAAATTAATTGGGTTAAAAATTACATAAAGGCTCGATCATCGAATTTAAGCTGAAACTAAGTAAAGGACAACTATGCCTCCATATATTCACAGTGATGTATAAGATTTCCCATTATATCTGTAAACTGTTCCACAGTTGCCGGTCCATACCTTGGAAACTTTTCATTAAACATGCAACATTCCTTTTGGATATTACTATGAAGTTTCACGAAAGCATCTCTAACTGACTTTTCAACAAAATTTATTCTTTCAGAGATAATTTTAAAATTTAATTTTGAATATTTTTCGTAATCCCGGTAAAACATTCGTAAAATTTTTCTCAATTTACAAAGATCAGCCTGTGCGTTCTTTGCAGCTTGTGTAAACTGCAAAAATATCCATGGTATCCGAGCAATAGTTTGAATATTTAAATTCAAGCTAGAAAAATACCTTAAAATGTTAAAATTAGTTTTATTTTTGGTTAGGTTCTAACTACCCGGTGTGGGATTGACTATGTAGTTTCAGACCAAAAAAATCCATTTTTTAATATATATTTTATTTTTCAGTTTAGAATCGCTAAAGTTATTATGTAAACTGCAAAAATATTTATGATATCTGAGCAATAATCCGGGTTTCAGAGGTAGCTAGCAACGTAGTAAGAGAGGATCACGTCCAATGTTAAGAAATATAAAAACCCCTAACCTTTAAAAAATTTTAATAAAGGATCGATATAGTTCATTATTAATTGTTTAAAATAATCAAACAGTTCGTGGTAACAAACTGAATAGTATGAGCAACTCGTCCTAATAGTAACGGAAACTATAAAATCATTATAAAGAACGAACTCTTGCCTGTATTAACTTTTATAGGCCACTTAATTGTTGTATCGGCTTGTAAAGCTATATTTAATATAATAAAAATTCTGTAAAAAAACTGTCCCTATGTAATAAAACTGTCCCATGGTTTGAATAACAAGGAAAATATATTGGCTGGAAAATCAAGAAAATTAACTTTAACTACGATATCCTCCACATACAGCATTTTGTTTTTTCTTTATGTTTAATTTTTCTCCTCAGCTAGCTGGGCACTGGAAAATCATAGAGAGCTGTATAATGGTTCATTTTAAAGTAAATTGCTACATCCAATGCCTTTTGTTATTAAAAATTAAATAGTTTTTAAAACAGAATTATTTTGTCAAAAAACTGCATTTTTGATGTATTTTCGTACTGCAGTATTTTCAAAGATATTTGATTACATAAAGGACTGATATAGTTGATCCGGGTTGCAGCGGTAGCTAGCAACCTAGTAAGAGACGATCACGTCCAATGTTAAGAAATATAAAAACCCTCAGTTCCTAACAGAGGAGTCAGATCAAAACAAAAAGTACACCATTAGAACCGCCTTGTCCGAAACCCCTGTATAGGAAACTTTCTGTCCCTTGCCTTGAACAGCAAGGGAAATATATTGGCTTGAAAATCAAGAAAAGTGGCAGCTACTACAACATTCTGCCTAAACGGGATATTTTTTTCTTTCTTTTTTTCTCTTTTCTTTCTTTTCCAGAGATAGCTTGGCACTGGAACATCGTAGAGAGTTGTTCAACGGCTCATTTTAAAGGAAATTAATTGGGTTAAGAACCTTTTGTAGCTAAAATAAATTATTTTTAAAAGAGAATAAATTTTTCCACCAAAACTGCATTTTCGATGTCTTTTCACACTGCAGTATTTCAAACATTTTTACATTAAAAGACGATCACTGAAATAGCAAACCATTCCATACATTGGACTTAGGTAGCTACTTGATTGTTTGAGTTTCGTCTCTTACTATTTATTAAAAGAAGAAAAAGCCGTAGGCTTTTTCCTGTTTTTATTTACAGTTAAAAAACGAACTCAAGCCCAAAGAAACGGAACCCTGTGGTTCATTCATATTATCTCCATTATTTTAGCTAGGATGTAAATAAACAAGTTTCTTTTTTAAATTTTAAATTTAAAAGATAGTGCTTTTAATTCTACACATTAAAAGTTCTCCCCGCAAGTGGGCATGCTTACCATTAGACTATCAAGACTTATAAAATCAAAGTTACATATAAGATATGATAATAATTTTTTAATATATACATTAAAGAACGAACTTTAGTCCATAGTTTATTTTAAAGGAAGATCATTAGAAAAGCACACCATTGCATATATTGGACTGAGCTAGCTGTGAAGTTTACATTATTTATAGTACCGGGAGCCTGGCGGCTTCGCTGCTGGGCCCCAGCATTCGGCATGTGGCAGGCTTCTATATATAAATTATATATATATGGATTCTGATTGTCACTTGTCTTCAAACCGCAGACAATTTGTTGTCTTTTCATACTGCAGTCTTTTCAAAGATATTTGATCCGGGTTGCAGCGGTAGCTAGCATCCTAGTAAGATTATAGTAAAAAAGTAAGATTATAGTAAGATTATAGACAAAGCAAAGCTCATAGTATCTAAAAGTTTAAAACATGTTTTGAAAAATCAAAATTGCAGTAGTTGGCACAACCTAGTAAAAGGCGAACCATGCCCATAGTAACCAAAAGAAGAAAAAACACGTTTTGCAAACAGTAATAAAGAACAAAATATATGCCATAGTAACTGAAATGTTAAAATAAATAATCAAATGCATGATGATGCAACACATATAGATAGGATATATAATAGTTTTTACTTTGAAGAATATTTGACAATATTTCTGCTTATTTTTAGTTCAGTCAGGCTCTTTACTTTTCTTAAAAAAATTTCTCCACATGTTTTCCATTGAATATTACTATCTGTAAGTAATTAAATAATAAAAAAAAAAATCTTGAAAATGAAAGTAATTTATAATAAAGAACGACCTTTTGCCTATACTAAATTTTATACGCCACTTAATTATAGTATAGGTTAGTAATTCCACATATAGCTTGGCAATGGAACATCGTACAGAGTTGTTTAATAGCTCATTTTAAAGGAAATTAATGGGGTTAAACACCTTTTTTAATTATAAAATACATTATTTCTAAAATTACATTAAAAGACGATCATTCAAAGAACATACCATCGCATATACTGGACTTTGTTAGATGCCTGTTTCCTTGTAAAAGATCTTTTTTTGTCAAATAAAACTAGATGCGGGTTGCAGCGGTAGCTAGCAACTTAGTAAGAGACGATCACGTCCAATGTTAAGAAATATAAAAACCCCTAACTCCTAAAAAAAGAGTCAGATCAAAACAAAAAGTACACCATAAGATTACAGTAAAGAACGATCTCTCTCCCATAGTAACTGATATGTTACATTAAATATTATAAAGAACGAATTACAATAAAGAAGGACACCTAGCCCATGTTAACTGAAACATAAATATGGATTATGTGATTTTACATTAAAAGACGATCGTTGAAATAACAAACAATTGCATACATTGGAATTAGTTAGCTACTTGATTGTTTGAGGTTCGTCTCTTACTATTTAAAAGAAGAAAAAGCCGTAGGCTTTTTCCTGTTTGTAATCAGTTTATTATCCGGGTTGCAGCGGTAGCTAGCAACTTACATAAGGGACCGATATAGTTCATCATAAATTTTTAATAAAGAACCAACTTTTGCCTATACTAAATTGCATAGGCAACTTAACTATATTTACATAAAGGATCGACATATTTCATCATAAAAGGTGTCAGTCAAAAGAATCTCATGTAGTAGTTATTAATTGGGGTTGCAGCGGTAGCTAGCAACCTAGTAAGAGACGATCACGCCCCATAGTAAAAAACTATTGTAACCCATAACTCCTGAAAAAAGATTCAAAACAAAAAGAACACTATTAGAATCGCCGTGTTCCGGGTTGCAGCGGTAGCTAGCAACCTAGTAAGAGACGATCACCTCCAATGTAAAGAAATATAAAACCCCTAACTCCTAAAAAAAGAGTCAGATCAAAACAAAAAGTATACCATTAGAACCACCTTGTCCGAAACCCCTATTAAGGAAACTTACCGCCCTTTGGCTTGAATAACAAAGAAAATATATTGGCTTGAAAATCAAGAAAATTGACTTTTACCACGTTATTCTCCACAAACGGGATATCTTTTTCTTTCCGCTTGATTTTTCTTCTCAGCTAGCTGGGCACTGAAAAATCATAGAGAGCTGTATAATAGCTCATTTTAAAGGAAATTCCAACATCTAGTCACTATTGTAATTAAAAATAAAATACTTTTTAAAGTAGAATCAATTTTGTCAAAAAAATTCCATTTTTGATGTATTTTCATGCTGCAGTCTTTTCAAAGATATTTCAATTTTGAAGCAATCAAACAGTTCATGGTAATGAACTCTATAGTAATAATAGCTACTTGTCTCAATAGTAAGAGAAACTCCTGGAACCAAAATTTTCTTTTTTGGCTTAATCGCTAAAATTATTAACGTGGTAACAAACTGTTTCAAACATAATAATAAGGATCCTGGAAGTGAACTTGTTGACGACCATAACAACAAAAAATTGAAAAGAAAGAATAGAAACAAGAAAGAAAGAGAAAACACGGGTAAATTAAAGCAAATTGATTAATAATTTAGAGAATTATAATATCAAAGTTTAGTAACATTGTTATACAGCGTGCGAAAACTTGTGGATAGCTCGACAGATACAACAACCTATGCGTCACAAACACTCTCTTTGAGCACAAGAGACTCCACCTCGTTACACGGCGTTCGAACGACGGCGTAACATTACTATTTAAGAACGACAAAGGTGTAAATGGTCTCATTCATGAATTACATAATGGTTAGATCAAAGCAAGCCACAAGCAAGTTAAAAAACAGTAC
The DNA here is from genome assembly GCF_049724085.1 of Artemia sp. Qi Xiang Cuo. Taxonomy (NCBI): domain Eukaryota; kingdom Metazoa; phylum Arthropoda; class Branchiopoda; order Anostraca; family Artemiidae; genus Artemia; species Artemia sp. Qi Xiang Cuo. The sequence goes on along the minus strand of NC_142809.1, from coordinate 48,267,556 downwards.
TACACAGACAACAGAGACAGTATCTTGAAAAGAGAAAAGCAAAGGTATTCAACCGACCAGGCGTATCGAGAAGTAAAAATTGAGCAGGCTATACAAAAGATCCGGGTTGCAGCAGTAGATAGCAACCTAGTAAGAGACAATCACGTCCAATGTTAAGAAATATAAAAACCCATAGTTCCTAACAGAGGAGTCAGATCAAAACAAAAAGTACACCATTAAAACCGCCTTGTCCGAAACTCCTGTATAGGAAACTTTCTGTCCCTTGGCTTGAACAGCAAGGGAAATATATTGGCTTGAAAATCAAGAAAAGTGGCAGCTACTACAACATTCTGCCTAAACGGGATATTTTTTTCTTTTTTTCTTTTTTTTTTCTTTTCCACAGATAGCTTGGCACTGGAACATCGTAGAGGGTTGTTCAATAGCTCATTTTAAAGGAAATTAATTGGGTTTTATAATAAAGAACGACCTCTTGCCTATACTAACTTGTATTACTTAATCTGGGTTGCAGCGGTAGCTAGCAACCTAGTAAGAGACGATCACTTCCAATGTTAAGAAATATAAAAACCCATAGTTCCTAAGAGAGGAGTCAGATCAAAACAAAAAGTACACCATTAGAACCGCCTTATCCAAAACCCCTATATAGGAAACTTTCTGTCCCTTGGCTTGAACAGCAATGAAAATGTATTGGCTTGAAAATCAAGAACAGTGGCAGCTGCTGCAACATTCTGCCTAAACAAGATATTTTTTTTCTTTTTTTCTTTTTTCTTTTCCACAGATAGCTTGGCACTGGAACAGCATAGAGAGTTGTTCAATGGCTCATTTTAAAGGAAATTAATTGGGTTAAAAATCTACAGTAACTAAAATAAATTATTTCTAAAAGAGAATAAATTTTTCCACCAAAAACTGCATTTTTGATGTCTTTTCACACTGCAGTCTTTCAAACATAATCGTATACCAGCGGTAAGATTTGAACCCACGCCTCCGAAGAGACTGGTGGCTAACACCAGCGTCTTGGACCACTCGGCCAGGCTGCCTCTTATAATTTGGGTTGCAGCAGTAGCTAGCAATCTAGTAAGAGACGATCAGTCCCATGCTAAGAAATATAAAAACCCAAAACTCCTAAAAATAGAGTAAGATCAACACAAAAGTACATCATTAGAACTACCTTGACTGAAACCCTACTATATAAATAATGAATGTCGTCATAGCTTTATATTAGAGCTATGACGTGAATAGTTATAATAAAGAACGACCTCTTACCTATATACTAAATTTTATACGCCACTTATATACGCCAATTATAAACACATGTGGTTTTTATAGTGTAAAAAAGATTTTTTCTGATAATTGGTAAAAAGCGACTTTTTTTTTAATTATATTTAATAACGAACTGTTGCCAATCTTAAATAAAAAAAAATATTGAAGAGATTTATATTTGCGTGGTTGCCGCGGTAGCTGCAACCACGATATGTAATGTGTTCGATAATTTAGTTCAATAGTGTCAAGTATTCAATAGTGTCAATTATTCAATAGTATATGAAAGAACCAACTGTCGCCCATAGTAAATAAAAAAAAAATATCGAAGAACATTACAAATCGTGGTTGCAACGGTAGCTGCAACCTAGTGAAGACGAGCATGTCCCATAGTCAGAAAACAAGCCACTGGAGCCGCCTTGGCAAAAAACCGTATAAAAGAAATTTAAACTCCCTTGGCTCAAACAACAAAGAAAATCCATTGGCTTAAAAACAAGAAGTGGCCGCAACCACGAAATCTTCCATCGAAAGCATGTTTTTTTCTGTTTTTCTCCTTATCATAGAAAAGGACAATTTTCTTTGTCAGCATGCACTGTCTTTTGCTTTGAATTGATCCGCCTAGCTGCCTGAGGGTTTGTCAGTATGTTTCTGCATTGATAGTGATTCCTCGTTGCATGAAGTCAACCTGCAAAACACCATGGCTATCCCAAAATACGGATACCATGATTTTGCGCTGGGACTGAGTCTGTCTGACAAACGGATCACTGAGCAAACCGGCAGGCAAGTTGATAGTCTTAAAATTTTTAAAGCACAGAACATAATCATACAGGTGAGCTACACAGCTGAAACTGAACCCAGTTGTTGACGAGACATGCTACTACCCGCTACACGAGCTCGTTGCGGTACTTCTTTAGGTTTGATTCTCAGCTCCTTGAGCTGTGTAAGGAGCAAGTATATTAAAAGAACTACAGATAACAAACTAATGATTGCTAAAATACCTATAAACACTAGGCAAACAATATCTGAAACACTAAATACTCTAGACAAACAATCTTCTTTTCTAACAGTATAAAGTATCCCAAGCATGATCAAACTGATATCAATGATAAAGATGGTTCTCTTATGGAAATAGTCAACGATCCACCAGATGCAACATAGCATGAAAAGGAATAGAAGCACCCAAAATAACGGAGCTGTGACACAGTGCATTATCACACTGTAGACTAATAACATCACTAGACACGTGGTCCACAATATCTGAAGGATCAACAGCATGGCATGATACCTTGTTGTCTCCCGTTTAGACAATTTTGGTGGATTTACTGATAAACAGCACATAAAACGGCCTAGAAAAATTTCTAATTCGTAAGAATATTCCTGGAATTTCCAATTCACTAATGGTAGAAATAATTGTATCATTGTCTTTGTATTTATAATAATTCATTTTGCATTGCAAACAAGCCTTAGAATATCTTCACGAGAGAGCAAAGAGAACCCTTACATAGGTTTTCCTAACAAATCCTATGCACTTTGTGTCTACATGAAATGAAATTTGTCCCTTAGGAAATAGTTTTTGTATTTACAGAATATTAGTTTTATATTCAGTTATATTGAAAAATAGTCATTTTAAACTTGCAATGAATTACTTTTAAACATTTCTCTATGACGTTTATGTACCCCTATAGCGACGACTAAAATAAAAAAAATAAACATAATGTCTTATTCACTCACTCTTTCTGTTAGTTTATAGTAAAGAACGAATTCTAGCCTCGTGGCTTCAGCAGTAGCTACAACCAAGTAATGAAAGAACCTCGGCCAATAGCAATCCAAAATTAATTATTTTGACGCCGAATCAGATTAAAATGAATCAATTACAAGTACGACAGAAAGACGGAGGAGGATCCGTTAGATTTTTTCCCAGAGAAATTGTCTACGGATTATTTTGGGTACCTGTCTGACTGACCGTATTTCAAACATACAGCTGTACCAAAACTGTGGATCAATCTTGCTTCCTAGGGCTATTAAATTAAAAAAACAAGTTTTCTAACTGAAAGTAAGGAACGACGTTAAAACTTAAAACGAACAGAAATTATTCCGTATATGAAAGGGGCTGGCCCCTCCTCAATGCCTCGCTCTTTACGCTAAAGTTTTTTATTTAAAAAAAATAGAGTTGTGAGAAAGTCAAACTTTAGCGTAGAGCGAGGCGTTGAGGAGGGGACAGCCCCTTTCATATACGGAATAATTTCTGTTCGTTTTAAGCTTTAACATCGTTCCTTACTTTCAGTTAAAAAAACTTGTTTTTTATATTTAATTTTTGAACGTTTTTGAATTAATGCAGGTTTTGATTTTGGCTCACCGTACATGAATAATTAAAACAAAATTTGCATATTAATTTTACTTTTATTTGGTTAAATGGCTTTCTCGAAACTTGTTTAATTTTGTTTTCGAACGTTTTTATTAGTAATAAATATACGTAACTTACGAATTAACTTAGGTAACGAACTTCTATATTCATAGATTTTTAGTACGTATATTAGGGGGTTCGCCCCCTAGTCAATACCTTGCTCTTTAAGCTAAAGTTCGAATTTTGTTCGAACTCTTTAAAAATGACCGCTTAATCACAAAAGCCATTAATTAGAATAAATAGCTGTTATGAAAGTACTAAAAAATCTGTGGCTTAAAGAGCGAGGCACTAGATCTAGAGATTTCCTTTAAAATGAGCCATTGAACAACTCTCTACGATGTTCCAGTGCCAAGCTATCTGTGGAAAAGAAGAAGAAAGAAAAAAATATCCCATTTGAGGAGAATAGCGTGGTTAAAGTCAGTTATCTTGATTTTCAAGCCAATATATTTTCTTTGTTATTCAAGCCAAAGGGCGGTAAGGTTTCTTTATAGGGGTTTCGGACAAGGCGGTTCTAATGGTGTACTTTTTGTTTTGATCTGACTCTTTTGTTGGGTGTTAGAGATTTTTATATTTCTTAACATTGGACGTGATCGTCTCTTACTAGGTTGCTAGCTACCACTGCAACCCAGATTTACCTAAAAGAGTAACTGGGGTACAAGAGATGACAGTGTGAATTTGTTCTTTACTAAGCTCTTTCTAAGAAAAGCCGAAAAGCCACTTTGTCTGCGTGTGATGTATATTATATCGTGGTTGCAGCGACAGCTGCAATCTACTAAAGAACGAACCACGCCCCATAGTAGTCGAAAATTTAAAAACGCGTTAAATGTATATAATCATAAGTAACGAATATATTCGTGGTTGTAGTTGTAGTCAAGGTTAGTGTCAACAATGCTTTCAAAGATTTAAAAGAGCTAAAAAGGCCGCTGAAAGGAACAGTACTCGAGCATACATAAGAGTGGTTACTATTAGTACAAATAGCACTAGATCTAGAGATTTCCTTTAAAATGAGCCATTGAACAACTCTCTATGATGTTCCAGTGCCAAGCTATCTGTGGAAAAGAAGAAGAAAGAAAAAAATATCCCGTTTGAGGAGAATAGCGTGGTTAAAGTCAGTTATCTTGATTTTCAAGCCAATATATTTTCTTTGTTATTCAAGCCAAAGGGCGGTAAGGTTTCTTTATAGGGGTTTCGGACAAGGCGGTTCTAATGGTGTACTTTTTGTTTTGATCTGACTCTTTTGTTAGGAGTTAGAGATTTTTATATTTCTTAACATTGGACGTGATCGTCTCTTACTAGGTTGCTAGCTACCACTGCAACCCAGATTTACCTAAAAGAGTAACTGGGGTACAAGAGATGACAGTGTGAATTTGTTCTTTACTAAGCTCTTTCTAAGAAAAGCCGAAAAGCCACTTTGTCTGCGTGTGATGTATATTATATCGTGGTTGCAGCGACAGCTGCAATCTACTAAAGAACGAACCACGCCCCATAGTAGTCGAAAATTTAAAAACGCGTTAAATGTATATAATCATAAGTAACGAATATATTCGTGGTTGTAGTTGTAGTCAAGGTTAGTGTCAACAATGCTTTCAAAGATTTAAAAGAGCTAAAAAGGCCACTGAAAGGAACAGTACTCGAGCATACATAAGAGTGGTTACTAAGTTGCTTTGTGATCAAGATTTTAAGAGAAAGAATTATCAAGCAACAATTGACAGAGAAAAACAAAGATATTCAGCAGACTAGGGCTATCGAGAAACAAATATTGCCCGAATAATGAGTAAATACGAGAGCGATGAAAGCTATCGACAAAAATTTAGGACAAGGCTGTATCAAATAACTCTTAGAGATAAAGTTAAAAAGTATCATCAAACATTAAGACTTTATATAAATGCAAGCAAGTCAGTGGCTAGGAGCTTTAGTCACACGCTTCCACAAACCTTAAACAAGAGTTATCAGTCAATAAAGCACAAGAGAAACCAACTTTTCAGGAAGCTTGTTGAATCTAGAATGCAAAATCATAGTTTTCAAACAAAATAAATACTGCGAGAGATATATTCTAAGTCGAAAATGATGGTCAGTCCAAAGCAGATCCTGATAAACTGAGAAATATTCTACGAATGTATTATCGGGAACATGGAAAATATTCAAAACTCCAGATTAAAGCACTCCTTGAAAGAGCTGATGTTGTTGTAAAGTTGGCTAAAAATTACCTGGCAAAACTTCACAGTAATAAATAATATTCAAAAGAAACGTCGGATGTGAAATGCAAAGCTTCCAAGTCCTGGATTTACAACGATGGTACTTTTTTAAAAATTAAGTACGTGAATTTTGGGAGGAACAATTTACAGAAAAGAAGAAACGGTGTTTTTCGATTATGGCGACAACAAAACCGTTATAATAATAGTTAAATAAAAGTAATATAAAAAAAAACGTTAATATAAAAGTAAAAACGAGGGAAATATTCAGTCAAAACCAGACAGAAACACTGAAACAAACAAACAAAATACCCAGCCACGAAAAAAAAGGAAAGAAAAGAATTATCTTCATAGCAATTAAGCACAGCTTGTCTACTGACATGATTTTTATTAATATAGTCAATGATCTTGGTTCAAAATGACCTCATATACTTGAACCAAAAGGCATGCTTGCGAATGATATTCCAACCATTGTCTATACTAGAGAAGCGCTGATCTTTGCCTGGCATCCAGCCATGACTAATGTACACTAAGTGTACTCTTAGTTACACTTAGTTATACTTAGTTACACTTAGTTACACTTAGTTATACTTAGATACACTTAGTTACACTAAATGTAACTCTTAGTGTACTAATGTACACTAAGAGTTAGATAGCCTATCCCCTGTGAACCCTCTTAGTTCTAAAGTTAATTGATGCTTTTGTTGACGAAGAAATTAATTAGACTCTTAACTCATTCTTATTTGTTAAATTTGTAAGCTTAAAACTTCGTAAAATATCGTAAACGTAACACTTCAAACGTAAAATATTGTACTTGTTCATTATAGTGAAGGAATATGATCACTAATCTAGATTAACGAACTTTCTGATTATTATTTGCCAAATTATACCAAATTATGTTAAAAGTCTGCTAAGTGGTGATGACGTATAGGGTCAATTGAGTTGAAAGAGATGCTTATAAATGCAATGTCTACTAGAGAAACGTCAATTTATGCCTAGTGCCCATTCTTGACTTATATAGCCTAGACAAAATACCCGGACTCTTGACTCCCTTTGGTTTGTTTTTACTAGAATCTTACTATACAGTTCATTACCACGAACTGTTTGACAAACAGGAAAAAGCCAACAGCTTTTCTTCTTTGAAATAGTAAGAGACGAACCTCAAACAAACAATTAGCTAACTAAGTCCAAAGTATGCAATGGTTTGTTATTCAGATGATTGTCTTTTAATGTAATACCTGGTCGGTTGAATACCTTAGCTTTTCTTTTTTCTTATATTTGTTTTGGTAATCTTTATAATAATCATACTGCTCCTTGAACTTTAGTTTGGCTCTTTCAATTTTTACTTCTCGATATGCCTGGTCTTTGAATACCTTTGCTTTTCTCTTTTCAGGATGCTATTTCTGTTGTTTGTGTCGTACTACTTTTTAAGCTGTGTATAACTCGCTGCGAAGGCATCTTCTAAAGGCAGCTATGTTCTAAAAACTGATTTATTTATATTAATTAAACAAACTTTTCCACAAAATACGTTTTTCAAAGAAAAGTGAAGAGCTCCATTAAACCAAAAATGAGCAAAAAAATGAAATCAAATAATCTACCAAGGGTGAAACTACCACAAATCAGCATCAATAAATAAATGAAACCCAAAACAAACAGAAATTACAATAAATAACAGAGTCAAACTCAAAACGAGTAGAAATTAAAATGAGTTGGGCTGAAAACCCCTATGCCTTCCCAAGGTCAGAACATAACTTGCACTTTACTGAAAAAATATAAATGTTTTTACTTTCATAACTTTAATAAATCAAATAATATTAACATTCTTATTAGAAAATATCAGTATATGTATATTAAACTGACAATTCACATTCATTTGTATTTTTTTCACGCTTGGTAGACTATTTGATTTTATTTTTTGCTCATTTAGGTTTAATAGAGTTCTTTACTTTTCTTTGAAAAACTTATTTTGTGGAAAAAGTTTTTTTTAATTAATTTCTGTTTGTTGTATATTGACATAGTCTTTTCAGGGAAAAAGAAAATAATACTTTAAATCTTTTCTTTTCTTTTTAAGACTTTATAGTTTGGCCTGCTATTTGTATGCTGGAGAGATATTTCAACAGATTTTAACAACACACCTTCTTTTAAAAATCTAAGATCAAATCGTTTTATGTAACTTAGCTTCATCCCTTATCCAACTGACATTAAAGGTAAAACTTGATACCATTCGCCAAAAAAAATATGTTTACTTTCTTGGATACCTTGGATACACTTATGCTATTTTGATTTGGTAAAATTTTAAGAGCAAAAGTAGCCCCAAAAGTTTGAACATAAGTTCTTGGAATACTGCTGAGATGCCTTATTGGGAATTAGGCCTAGCATTAACACAGTGCATTTTGATTTAATCTTAAGGCAACATTTAGTTTTTAAAATAATGGGCCAATGGGAGGGTGGGCGTGGGAGGGGGACTAGTTGCCCTCCAATCACTTTCGACTATTAAAAAGGGCATTAGTCCTTTCTATTTTCAATCGAATGAGCCCTTTTCGAAGTTCCTACGACAACTCCTTCGATAAAAAGTGCCCTGGTCTAAAAAAGAAAAAAAAAATAACAATACATTGAACCCAGATCGATCTTTGATACTATAATAAAGTCAAGCCTTTTGACAATTAAAAGGGCACCAGCCCTTTCAATATCCAATCGAATGAGCCCTTTTTGAGTTTCTACGACAAAGCTTTCTATAAGCACCTTACATGTCCTCAGGGCATAACATGCAACCCTTGCCATGAGGGCTGTGAGGGGGTTGTCATCCTCAAAGACCTAATATACAGAACTTTCAACTACGTTAAACAAAACGGCTACCTCAAAATTTTTCTTGGATGTGTTTGGGGAAACGGTGGGTATAAAGGGCGGTTAGTTGCCCTTCAATCACGTTTAACTATTAAAAAGGGCACTAGCCCTTTCAATTTTCAATCAAATGAGCCCTTTTGAAGTTTCTACAACAAAACTTTCTATAAAATCCTTATATTCCCCCAGGGCATAACTTATAACCTTTGCCCTGGGGGTTAGGTGGGGGGACGGGTTTTCATCCTCATTTCCAGAACTTTAACAACGTTGAACAAAATGAATATCTCAAATTTTTGATTGGATGTGTTTGGGAAAATGGTGGGCGTGAGAGGGTGGTTAGCTGCTCTTCAAACACTTTTGACTATTAAAAAGGGCTTTATCCGTTTCAATTTCAAATCATATTAGCCCTTTTTAAAGCTTCTACAACAACTCTTTCTATAAAAACCTCATATGCCCCCAGGGCATAACTTACAACCCTTGCCCTAAGGGCTGTGGGGGGGGGGATTGTCATTCACAAAGACATAATTTCCAGAACTTACAATTACGTTGAACAAAATGGCTATGTGTTTGGGGAAATGGTGGGTATGAGACGGGGTTAGTTGCACTTCAATCACTCTTGACCATTAAAAAGGGCACTAGCCCTTTCAATTTCCAATCAAATGAGACCTTTTGAAGTTTCTACAACAAAACTTTCTATAAAAGCCTTATATGCCCCCAGGGCATAACTTACAACCCTTACCCTGAGTGCTTGGGGGGGGGGGGGTTGTGATCCTTAAAGACCTAATTTCAAAAACTTTCAACCATGTTGAACAAAATGGCTATCTAAAAATTTTGATTGGATGTGTTTGGGGAAAAGGTGGGCGCGAGTGAAGTTAGTTGTCCTCCAATCACTTTCGACTATTAAAAGGGCACTAGCCCTTTGAATTTCCAATCGAATGCGTCCTTTTTCAAGTTTCTATGACAAAGATTTCAAAGGGCATAACTTGTAACCCTTGCCCTGAGGGCTCTGAGTGGGAGGGGTTGTCATCCTCAAAGACCTAATTTCCAGAACTTAAAACTACGTTACATATCATCCTTCCCATCGTTAACGATGTTCTCATTGTTGTGTTTACTACTTCTCTTTTTATTTTTTGAATTTTGATCCCCTTTTATCGTCGTTAATTTTTAAAATTTGGCACTTATTATTTGAATTAACTCATATTTAGTAAGACGTATATTTTTTTTCATATTCCTGATTGCTTGATATGACTACGTATATGAAAACATTACTTAAAGATCCATCACCTATTCACTCTATTTGGCGAAAGGGCCAAAGAGTTTCTACTGACTAACGCATTTGATTATATAATTAAGTATGTAAATATTACTTTCCTCCACCTAATTCTGAAAATGCCTCCACCTGATATGCAAATAATTCTATATGATTCAATTGTCTTGCTTCTGATAATACAATTACTCTACTACCTGATATGATATAAAGAATGAAATTACACGTTCACTATTTCTAATTCTACATATTGCTTCCACCTGACGCTTTACGGATACTGTAAGCAACTGACTTTTAAGAGCATCTTATTACATCTAAATTTTAACACACCAATATATATGAATTAAAATAACTTGCAAGGAAACGAATTTGACACATTGATAGGTTTTAACTTAATATCTGATTGCAACAATGGAATAATGTAGCTTGCACTTGTTTCATCTGTTTTATGAAGAGTTTCTCAATGTTCATTAAAGTTACATGTTAATTACATAAGACATCACACTTACTTCATCATTCTACGTTTCTATAATACTCACATACGTTGTCACTTTATTTTGGGCTTCCATTGAATAAATTACTGAGTCGGCTAATTGTTTATGGTTTGTCTTCATGGTGTTTCACTTCTTGGCCCTTATCGCTTGGGATAAGCATTTTAAAATGTTCATAAGTGTGACTTCTTGCACAAAATTGTCCGTGCGTGGTTTTTCACATCATATACGAGGGGTTGGTGTTATAGAGTCGTTGAAAATTTTAATAGGTGCATAAACTTTTGGGAAATTACAGGGGGTGGGTATATAGATAACTTGGCTAGTCATCTCTTCTGATCAATTCTATCCTCAGCAAAAATTTATACTCTGTCAGTCTAGTGTTTCCGTAACCTAGTTACGTTTATAACTTAATGTGTTTTAATAGAAGACTTTAGTAGAGAATACCTATTTTAGTCTATTGTAATTACAGCTTAATCGGCGGATTTTGGTTTAACGAAGAGTCTTTGACTTGTGGTTCCATTATAGACAATCCGTTTAGTCATAATCACATTATTCCTTACCACAATACTGGACTGAGTTTCTTCTCAGAATACTTTATTTTTGGAAAATTTAGCACATACAGTTTATGTTTCCCACAAAATTGTTCATGTTTGGCTCTTTTCATGGATTGGGTAGGGTCAAGACTTAAACTTGGAATTGTGTATCCACATATTGCCATTGACTCGGGGTTTAAGATACATAATCTTTGAGGGATTAACCTTCAGGATTATTCCTGGTCCTTGGTATTTAATGTTTGGGACCTTGCCGTCTAAGGATAGTTTTTCGATGGATTTTTATGCAGTCTTACGACAAGACTGGTCGGGGTGGTTCTTTAAATAATCGTCGATTAATACATATATATGGTTTTTTTTTGTTTGACGATATTGTTTGAGGTAGTGTTACCTGGTATTAGGTTTGGTAACTGGAATTTTCATCAGGGTATTGTCTTCAGGGATTTATTTGGTAAGTACTTATCGTTGGTTGACTAATGATGAGAGTAGATGCTACTAGGTTGCATCTGTGTTGCGTGTTGGTATATCATGACTGAATTTCCACTGATTACTCCCCTTCCTAGAATATAAATATCTAGACAGAATCATATGCTCTTTACAATCACGTAAGTTAAAACACATAAGGCAATAGTACATAATTTATAGAATATTGTAAAGGGAGTATTATTCGAAGCAATAGTTGTGATTAATCACACTAACGATATCAAATTAATATGAATAAAGATAAATTTAAAGAAAAAAACAATAAAAACAATTCTCATGCTTTTTTTGCATATTGCAGCGACACTGGATTACTATGGGACATGGTTTTATACTGTGGGACATAGCTGCATGGTTTTAAGCAAACAGTAATTAAAGAGGTGGTACTGGACATGGTACGAATGAGGACCTCTATTCCCATTCGCTCGATCATGTCCTCCCTTGTGTTTTCGCTTAAGGGTTATCAAGGAGTTCCGGGTTTATGTTTTGCATCTCACTCAATTCGATGTGATCTGTCTTAACTCTTTTTCTACGTGTTCTCATAATTTTTTCCATAATTCAGGGTTAATAACATTCTTATAGTCAGAGAAATCATGAACACGAAGCCTATTGTCAGGAGCATGTTCCACCAAAAATTTGTTGAAAATAGTCCGTATCTACTTTCTAAATACATCAATCTTTGGTCTTCGTTAGTGAATAGGGGAAATCGGGACTCTAAAGTTTCTCATATTTTTGTGAGCGGTAAAGTTCCCTTGACATTCTCTATTTTTGACCGTATTGTTGCTTTTACTTTATCATTATTAATATTTGGAATGGTGTACGATAAATTGACTGGTTTGAAATTGATTACCTTGGGGCTTATTATATTCGTTCTCGTAGTTATCAATGGTGTTTGTGCTGTAGCTTCTCTGGGTACTGGTTGACAACCTTGTTTTATGGTTATTGTTCCCACGTCTTGTAGTGGTAATTCGGTTCTCTAACTTATATCAATTCTTTCTGTATTATTATAACGTGATATGGTTCCAATTCTTTCCTTTGGAATAAAAAATAGCCATAGATCATTTCTAAGATGAATAAATGTCTCTCGTTTTGTACTTCCCATTAATGCTTCACACGAATCAGGAATTTATTTCTGTTGGGTTTCTTTTAAAAATATATTTCACATGCAGGATCCAGATTTCACGTTGTAAATAGGCAGGGTTAGCCGACATACTAGGTTTTTGAATGCTACACATTCCTTAAGGTCCTGTGGGTTAGCTAAGGCATATTTCCTTCTATCTTGATTGACTAGCAAGCATTCCGCTTTGGGTGTGATAGTCATAAATGAATTGGTTCTGCCTATTTTGGCTGGGAATGTAGAAATTTTATATAAGTCATATATTTATTGCTGATTTATTAATGGAATTGTTACTACAGTAAATAGTTGTTCGTTTAACTCCGTGATGTGAACCTTCAGCTTGGTGTAATAGTGGAATAGGTTTGCTACTTCTGGTTCTGTGGGTAGACGTAGACCGAATGTTAGATGTGTTTTTATTTCATCTAATATAGTTATTAGGTTAGAAGTATCTACCAGGTCATAGGATAGGGTTCCTCCAGTAAGGGCGAATAACGCGAATTTAAATTTGCTAACATCAGTTACTAGGTTAAGTAACGACATTGTCACTATGTCGAGTGACATCATGGGGAGGCTCGAATCTGATATCACACGATCTACTTCGTTCTTCAAATAATTCATTATATTTACTGTCTTTGAGATTTTCTTCGAGAGTGCCTCAGTTTTATCCCTCTGATAGTTGGCTATGCTGGCTTGTATTATTTGGACATACAAGGTCACGTTCATTGCGTTATTTAGTTTTCTCACGTTTTCCCTTAGGATATCCAGGTCTTCTTCAGTTGATAGCCCAAATAAGCGTGAAGCCAATTCTCCTACAACTGGTATTCGACTAGCAGATCTGCAGTATTTGCTTTTTCGAAAGAATACCTCGAAGATTCTCGTGGTACTTTGCTTTAACTTTTGTATTTCTGTATTGAACAATTCAAATAATGCTTGTAGTCTCTGCCTATACAGTATTAAGAGGGATTGGTGAATTGATACTCTTAGGGCGTTTTCCTCATTTAGTTCAGGTAATGATTCGACGTAAACTCTGGGTGGCTCGTCGGCCATGGCCAGTCTTGCACACGTATATTTGCCGTCGATTGTCCAACCTTTCTCGGGTACGTATTTTTCTTTTTTCTTATTCTCTGAGCTTTTCTTTGTGCTATTAGTATCGTACCCTTGAACTACTATAGTTTGCGTCTCGGTATGCATCATTGGGATTCTCGCTCTTGCTTGTATAAAAATTTTGCCGAAGGAATGGGTATGCGTAGCTTTTTGTCTGGTCGACCATGTCCATTTTGTGAATACCGTTGGTTTCAGATACGTCAGAGCGATTAATTTTGTTTGTGAATCACCATCTAGTTTGATTGGTCCTGGAACCGTATTGGTTGCGATTGTCGATAGTGAAGATTGAATTTCTTCGGCTCGTGCCCTAGGTATGGGTGTGGTTGTCGTTGTATCTTTCCTTCCTTGTGGCTTGTCAATATTTTCCTTTTTTCCTTTTGGTGATATTTTCTTAGTAACGTTGCTCGCGGTATGATCTTGCCCTAGTTGCTTAAGGTATATCCATACATTTGGTAATTCAATCAACATGGCGTGATTCCCATAATAGAGTTTTTTTTTCCTGGAAGTTGTCGCGGAAGAGCTTGTGGTGGATTTTATCGCAGTACGTTCACTTATGGGACCATCCACTTTAATTAACGCCCTTCTTCTTCGTCTTTTTCTATTGTTAGTTCCTAGAGTCATCTCAAATTCTGCCATTTTCTTTTCAAAGTCATCTATTATGAATTTTGACTTCAGTTCAGGAATTATGGGGGGTATATCTCCTCAAATTTTCTTGTCGTACATGTCTTCGGTTGATTGCAGCTCTTTTCCGGTCTTAAGAATTGGAATATGGAGTCCTTCAGCTCATTAGTAATTTTCTCTAGTCTCATTACTTGTTGGAACAAGGTTTCGAATGGTTTGGGATCTAGTTTCATAAATATCTTCCAGGCATTATGACTTGCAAGTAACGAATTCTCGTATTGCAAAATCGCAAAGGACCACCCCGACCAGTCATGTCGTAAAACTACGTAATCATTACTATACCCTAAATTACTTAACTTAACATAATTATTTTTTTAAATTGAAAATATATTACTATTATATAATCAATTACTATCCCTTAACTATGGCATTTCCTGGCAATGTGACCTCTGGCGAAATTGGATAGTATAGTTAGTTAGAACTTGGCAATTTGGAGTCAGTCTTGAGACAGTCTAGAGTCGTCGAGAGTAGTCTAGAGCAGTCGAGAGTAGTCTAGAGCAGTCTAGAGGAGTTTTCTGGGAGTTCTTGATCAGACATATATAAGTGAACTTATGATCTAACTATTAATAGCTTTTGACAATTTATATGAGATCATTAATAAACTTATGTGGCATTACATACATTTCAGTGTATAATTTTATCAAAGTGC